>NW_025537660.1:0-29747 GCF_020615455.1 Coregonus clupeaformis | reverse complement strand
GACCCTGTATTGTGTTCTGTGTTCATGGATGTGTTATCGTTCTCATGGGTACTAGCAGGGGTTAAATATGCCGGACAGATGGAAAGGTTGGGGGGTATGATGGGTAATCCCGGGGATTTTGGGAATGATTAAATAGGGGTTACGGTCTCATATCTCTCTCTTCGGTTCGGGACCCTTGATTTGACATGTTCTATTTGTGTATGTTCGAGGTTTCGGCGTGGTTGTGGCCTGAACAATAGCCCATTTAGGAATAAACCTGTGTTCTGCCTGTACACCTGGTGCCCGTCTCTCTTTTTACTTTATGACCCAGCTGGGTCATTACATTGGTGTCAGAAGTGCTTTACGAACAAACGGGATAGATCGAGATTAAAGGCCGAGTTAGCTGTTTCAGTATAGGCCGTGGTTAGCTTTAGCGTGACTCGCATCTACGGTCAGGATGATCGGGGCGAGGCGGAAAGTTCGGCGAAGAGTCGGACAAAGTGGCCGGTTGGGGCTCGGGTGTACCCGGTCGGGAGGGTCAGGCGAGGACGGCTGTAGAAGAGCTGGAGAGCCACATGGCGGGAGTTAAATTGTCAGTCAGCAAGATGGCAGAACGGGCGGGTTTTTCCTTCAAACCGCTCGACCAGAACAGGCGTCACGGCGACGGAGATATCGACGTCACCGCGCTGCGAAATGGCTGGACCTCCTTATGTAAACAGAGATGGCAGCGCCCTATTGCCATTAGCCACGGGTAGCGGCTAAACTTCCAGAAGTTCAATGGACAAGGTAAATGGGAAGTTTTTTTCACTCAATTCGAGTTGTTGGCTAGAGCCGGGAGGTGGTCTGACGAGACGAAAGGGGTTACAGCTTGCCCTGAGCCTGTCAGAGGAGGCGTCGGAATGCCTGCAACGCTAGCCCCGGGACGAGAGGGCGACTACGGTGCGCTAGTGGAGGCATTGGGGGCCGTTTCGGCAGCGATGCAAACAGCCCAACATGCTGCGGATTGAACTGAATAACAAAAAAAAGAGACTTCAGGGGGAATCATTAAAGGCGTTGGCAAGTGATATTCTGAGCCTGACCAGGCGGGCTTATGCAAATATGTCGATTGGGGTGCAAAAGGCGAGCTGGCACGGGACAGTTTCATTAGAGCGCTCTCCTCCACCGAACTGGGTAAGCATGTGCAGATGTCGGACCCAGCATCTCTGGGCGTGGCTGCAGTGGAGATAGCCAGGAAGAGGGAGCTGATCTGGGGTGAGGAGTGAGAGTGGAAGTTGCCAGTCAACCAGAGGTGAGAGCAGCGGCGGCCGGGGTGCTGGGGGTCACCAAACCAGAGTGGGTCGACGAGTTGGGAGGGTTAGTCAAGACCGCTTAAGCTTGTCATTGAGAAGGGCTCAGACAACATCGCAGTGTCAGCTCAACTTCCATTGTCTCGCTCAGGGGTTGTGGCCAGACTGGCCACATTCAGCGGGAGTGTGGCAGATTCTCCAGTCAACAGGGAAACCGACAGCGGGTTCTCGCGCAGGGGGCAGCGGGGCCCATTCCTCCGCCCCGAACCCACAGTGAGCAGAAGATGTACCCAGCAGTGCAGGCAAGAGGGTGGGGGACCTGCTTCCCCAGGGTGTAGCGGCCACCGTGTTTCCTAGTCCGGTAGTTGTGGTGGGACGTACCACCATTGGGGACTTCTGCAATGTCATCGTCAAGGTAGAGGGTGGAATGTTGGCCCTGGTCGACACGGGCTCTACAGTAACCCTGGTGAGACCAGACATACTACCTGTTGGGGGTGCGGGTGGAGCCCGACCTTTGTCCAGCTACGGACTGTCACGGGGAGCTAGCCCCCATGTTAGGGAAGTGTCGGGTGTCTGTGACTGTGGGGGGGGGAACTGTGGGGTGTCCGGTGTGGGTAGCAGCGGTACAGGACCCCCTGTATACTAGGAATGGACTTTTTTGAAAAGCTGTGGGGCTCAGTTGGACTTAGCTTCGGGCACTTTGAGGCTGTCGGGGGGCCCACAGTGGGAATGTCGCCTACGGGAGGGCCAGCAGGGGCAGGGCTGTCCCTCCGTCTTCCTCCAAGCTTGCCGAAACTCCACTGGTCGTCCGGCTGCTCCCTTGGTCGTTGTTCCATCCCAGCAGCTGTCTCCGCGGCAACGACCTTCACTCCCCATAATGGTGCAAGCACAGGCATCCCAGTAGCCCAAAACACACTGGCTCCCTTCACCCCATCAGCCCCGGCCGGGGGAAGGAGGAAGTTTCGACGCCCGTTGAGGCTGTGTGGCTGAAAAACTGTCAAGGTCTGGACGAGGGACAACAGAGACAATTAAAGCAGCTGCTGTTTGACTTTAAAGATAGCTTCGCTGGGGGAAGATGAGGTAGAACCACAAGCGCACCTGGTTCAACACGACATCGACACTGGGGACAACCAACCCATTGAAATTCGGGACCCGTCGCATTCCCCTTGCCAAGAGGGAAGCAGCAGCCACAGCTATTGCTGACATGTTACGGCCGATTTCATTGAGCCATCAGACAGCCCGTGGTCCGCGCCGGTCGTCATGGTGCCTAAGAAAGGGGTAAACTTAGGTTTTGTTGCGGACTACAGGGGCCTAAATTCTGTCACCATTAAAGACTCTTACCCCTAGAGGATCGATGAGTCGCTAGACCACGTCAGAGGGTCCTCGTGGTTCTCTTCCCTTGATCTGCGCAGTGGCTACTGGCAGGTGCCCCTCTCGCCTGGGGCACGTGAAAACGGCCTTCTCCACGGATAGGGCCATTGGCAGTTCAAGGTGCTGTGCTTCGGGCTTTGTAATGCTCCTGCCACCTTTGAGAGGCTCATGGACAGAGTGCTGGCGGGGGTTCCGAGAGAGCGAGTGTGTCGTGTACCTAGACGACATATTGGTACACGGCACGTCGTTTGAGGGGGCGCACTGGGGGCACTTAGGCGAGTGCTGGAGAGGATCTCGGGGCGGGGCTAAAATTACACCCGGGAAAAGTGCCATTTCATGCAAAGGGGAGTTGGCGTTCCTGGGTCATCAGCTGGGTGGTGAGGGTATCAGCACGTTGCCAGACAAAGTGGAGGCTGTGAGGGGTGGCCAATTCCAAAGGAAAAAAAAAGAGGTTAAGAGCTTCCTGGGTCTGGCATCCTACTATCGTAGGTTTGTGAAAGGGTTTGCGGGGATGCAGCTCCTTTGAACCACCTTCTCAAGAAGGACACTGTCTTTCAGTGGACCGAAGAAGGCACCAGCGGGCGTTTGAGGCCCTCAAACGTGCCCTGGTGGAGGCCCCTGTCCTGTCCTCACCAGACCCAAACCGTCCGTTTATTCTGGACACCCGATGCAAGCAATGAGGGCTTGGGGCCGTGCTGGCTCAGCGTGGTTCTGACGGGGAGCGTAGGTAGCTCAGCAGAACTTTTGATAAGGCTGAACGCTACTGCGTGACAAGGAGGGAGCTTTTGGCTGTCGTGGCAGCAGTACGCCTTTCAAGTACTACCTGGGGCCTGCCGTTTGTGGTGCGGACGGATCACTCCGCCCTGCAGTGGCTTCTCTCTCCTTCAAGGAGCCAGAGGTCAGATCGCCCGCTGGTTGGAGGAGCTGCAACCCCTACGACTTCCAGGTGGAGCACAGGGCCGGCCTTCGCCACAGCAATGCAGACGCCTTGTCCCGGCCCGTGTGCTGAGGACGGCTATGGGTACTGCGCCAAACGTGGTGGAGCGAGAGAGGAAACTGTGCATGGAGGAGGAGTCACCGCCACGGTGAGTCAGCTGAGGTGACAGAGTGCCGGGAGCTTGAGGCTGTGGACGTCGGGAGTGGAGCGTCGCCAGGAGAGGACGCAGAGCTGCGTCCTGTGCTGGGGTGGAGTGGAAGAGAGAGAGACGACCGCCATGGGGAAGTAGCCCCTCTATCACCAGTCACCAAAGGACTCTGGGCTAAATTCTCAGTCCTTAGAGTGGCTGAGGGAGTGCTCAGAGGGTGGAAAAAGCCAGCTACTGGAGAAATGACGTGGCAGGTAGTGGTTCCCAAAAGGCTGCAAGGGAGGCGTGTTACAGCAGCTTCACGGGGGAGTAGGCGCAGGGCATTTTGGGGTCTCCAAAAGCGTTAAAGCGCGTACGTAAAGGCTTCTATTGGGCCAGGCACAGGAGGGATGTGGAGGACTTTTGCAGGCAGTGCGATGAGTGTGCTGCTAAGAAAGGACCTCCAGGTCAGTCACACGCCCTCCTACAACAATTCCCAGTAGGGGAGCCCATGGAGAGACTGGGGGTAGACATAGTTGGACCGTTTCCAATCACAGACAGCGGTAACAGGTGGATTCTAACTGCTATGGACTACTTCACCAAGTGGCCAGAGGCTTACGCTCTCCCAGACCAGGAGGCAGAAACAGTAGCTGATGCATTGGTAGGGGGAATAATCAGTCGGTTCGGGTGCCACAGTCTATACACAGCGACCAGGGGAGAAACTTTGAGTCACGGGTGTTCTCAGAGTTGTGTGGACGGTTAGGCGCGGAGAAGACGCGCCACTACTCCCTTCATCCCCAGAGTGATGGGCTGGTGGAAAGATTTAACAGAACATTAGCACAACAGCTGGCTATCGTTACCTCAAAACACCAGAGAGATTGGGACACCCACTTACCGTTTATTCTCATGGCATGTAGGTCGGCTGTTCAGGAATCGACTGCGTCTCCCAGCGCTACTAATGTTAGGTCGTGAGTTACGCACCCCAGCCGAACTGACGTTTGGCCACCCTCCTGATAACGACAACGGGGTTTTGCCTGGCCCGAACTATGTTCGTGCGACTGCAGAACCGGTTAGAAGCGGCTCACACCTTCGCAAGAGAGCAACTCGAGAACGCAGGAATGCGCCAAAAGCGCCACTATGACTCACGCGCTAGGGGGAGGCACTTTGGAAGCGGGAGAACGAGTGTGGCTTCACAACCCCACGCGCAAGAAGGGCGGTGCCCAAAGTTGGACAGTGCCTGGGTGGGGCCGTGCCTGGTGATAGAGAGAGTGGGGGAGGTGACGTACCGGGTGGAGGTTCCCCCACGGGGCAGGAAGGTGGTGGTCCACCGGGACCGATTAGCGCCCTACAGAGGGAGGAAAACGGTAGGGAATGGAAGTGAGGACTCTGATGTGAGCACACGGGGACAGTCTAGCGAGGAGACTCTAATGCAAGCTGAGCCTGGGACGGGGCTGCCTCTTCGGGGGGTGCTGGAAATGACATTGGGGCAGATGAGTGTTCTGGGGGTCCACCAGTGGGAGTCAAGGGGAGGCACAAGAGACTGATGCGACCTCCCGGGTTCGTTTTAAGGATTTTGTTTTGTAACCCTAGGGGCTAGGGTTTAGAAAGGAGGGCTATGTAACGACCCTGTATTGTGTTCTGTGTTCATGGATGTGTTATCGTTCTCATGGGTACTAGCAGGGGTTAAATATGCCGGGACAGATGGAAAGGTTGGGGGTATGATGGGTAATCCCGCGGGATTTTGGGAATGATTAAATAGGGTTACGGTCTCATATCTCTCTCTTCGGTTCGGGACCCTTGATTTGACATGTTCTATTTGTGTATGTTCGAGGTTTAGCGGCGTGGGTTGTGGCCTGAACAATAGCCCATTTAGGAATAAACCTGTGTTCTGCCTGTACACCTGGTGCCCGTCTCTCTTTGACTTTATGACCCAGCTGGGTCATTACAATATTTTCCATGACAGCGTTATGGAACATAGAGTGTAAACCAAATTTGTCGCAGTATAGAATTATAATTTTAAGAACGATAACAAACAATACCGTTACGTTACCTGCTGCTGTCATTCCCTTGTGAGAAGGCAGTGTCAATGCACGATCATGTTGTTCAAAGATGCAAGAGAGGAATCCATAAAGAGAGAGAGAAATACTGATATGATATTAGCCTCCAACATTCAATCGAGCTACGATTGCTTCAGTTGCATCCCATTAATGAGAGGAAAGAAACGCAAAACTGCCGTTCCTCGCGCGTATGCTGATCATCATCAAATTTGTTACATTTTGTTATGCTCATTTCAGTTATATTATTTGTCCTTCCCCTCTTATTAAGAGATGGAGTCCAAACAGGCTACTTTAGGAAACGTTATATGGCATATCAAATGAATTGACATTTTTTTGGGGAACTCAGTCGTCACCTCAACCAACAGTGTGCGACTGCATGCGGAACACCTGCCCTCGCCATCATTAACAGAACTGCGGGAAAACAGTGCCCGACAGGCAGGGGCGAAGGACACTACCGGTGTGTACTAGCTATTGTACACCTCTTAAAAATATTTAAATTGAGAAAATGTGAACATAATCATTATTTTAGCGATCTACATTAGACGCCCCCTCTTAGTGAAAAGGCCCCCCATCCTGCTGCTGACAGTGCACTTGCAGCATTTTATATGCGTTTATGGATGAGAAAGTGAATTTCCAAAAAACGAGCTCAGTGGGGAATCAGGGATTCCCTGCTTTGCGATCTGTTGCCTATGTCAAAAGCCACTGTCAGCCAGGGTTTCAATAAAGGGTGACTGCACTTCATGATTTGGCCTAGTTTTAGATTTGGTTCATTAACAAATGCTAGCGGCCAGGACTGAATTCAAACGTGAGTTGGTTTCGGGGTGTAGTTTTGATGTGGTGTCTCGTGTGTGTTCACAGGTGAGTGGCAAAGTTGGTTTGACTTTGGAAAGCCTATCTCTGGGGATAGTTAGGGACGTCAATAAATTATACAATGTAAATGGAACAAAATTGTCAGTCATTCCATTTTGGAGCTATTGACCTTTAAAATATTGTCTCATATACATTGTGTAATTTACTGATGGTCCCCTAACTAGCCCCATAGTGATATCAAATGTCAAACCAAATTGACAATGTGCATTATGATCTGGTCATGTACAGCTGAGCTCCAAATTGATGATTACTTGGGTGCTGAAAAGATGTGGGCAGGATTAAAATAAACCCAACCCAAGGCAAACTGTTACGGTACCGTTCATTCCGTGACATACCATTTTTCCTACCATCTCGTAAATCTAAGTTTTGGGCCGAGACTGACTTTATTGCCAAAATTATCCTATTTACACTTTGGAGTACATTTTGACACTAGAATAAATGTTTCTGACACATATCGATGACACATGGGCCATTTTCTAAACGAGAAGTTGCTTTTTAGGGGCAGTCGCTTTAAACTTTGATGGCAGGGAGATGATAGCAACATATGATTCAGTGCTGTCTAATTTGAGTATAATGAAGCCTGTTTCTTTGTGAAGTTTTCTGTCCTCAGATATGGAAAGCTGTGAAATCTTGTTTGCAGATGAAGAGAGGTCTCAATGAATGTCCCAAGAGACTATGTGTATATCCTATATGCCATGGGTTATAAGCAGTGTATTCTGAAAATATTCCGATGCCTTGACTTTTTCCACATTTTGTTACATGCTACAGCCTTATTCTGTAACGTGTGCAAAGCTGTCATCAAGGCAAAGGGTGGCTACTTTGAAGAATATAAAATATTAAATATATTTTGATTTGTTTAACACTTTTTGGTTACTACATGATTCCATATGTGTTATTTCATAGTTTTGATGTCTTCACTATTATTCTACAATGTAGAAAATAGTAAAAATAAAGCAAAACCCTTGAATGAGTATGTGTGTCCAAACTATTGACTGGTACTGTAAATATTCAGACCTTTGCTATGAGACTCGAAATAGAGCTCAGGTTTATCCTGTTTCCATTGATTATCCTTGAGATGTTTCTACAACTTGATTGGAGTCCACTTGTGGTAAATTCAATTGATTGGACATGATCTGGAAAGGCACACACCTGTCTATATAAGGTCCCACAGTTGACAGTGCATGTCAGAGCAAAAACCAAGCCATGAGGTCGAAGGAATTGTCCATAGAGCTCCGAGACATAATTGTGTCGAGGCACAGATCTGGGGAAGGGTACCAAGAAATGTCTGCAGCATTGAAGGTCCCCAAGAACACAGTGGACTCCATCATTCTTAAATGGAAGAAGTTTGGAACCACCAAGACTCTTCCCCCAATGGTAACTTTGACAGAGCACCAGAGTTCCTCTGTGGAGATGGGAGAACCTTCCAGAAGGACAACCATCTCTGCAGCACTCCACCAATCAGGTCTTTATGGTAGAGTGGCCAAACGGAAGCCACTCCTCAGTAAAAGGCACGTGACAGCTTTGCTTGGAGTTTGCCAAAAGGCACCTAAAGGACTCAGACCATGAGAAACAAGATTCTCTGGTCTGATGAAACCAAGATTGAACTCTTTGGTCTGAATGCCAAGCATTACGTTTGGAGGAAACTTGGCACCAGCCCTACGGTGAACCATGGTGGTGGTAGCATCATGCTGTGGGGATGTTTTTCAGCAGCAGGGACTGGGAGACTTGTCAGGATCGAGGCAAAGATGAACGGAGCAAAGTACAGAGAGATCCTTCATGAAAATCTCCTACAGAGCGCTCAGGACCTCAGACTGGGGCAAAGGTTCACCTTCCAACAGGACAACGACCCTAAGCACACAGCCAAGACAATGCAGGAGTGGCTTCAGGACAAGTCTCTGAATGTCATTGAGTGGCCCAGCCTGAGCCCAGACTTGAACCCGATCGAACATCTCTGGAGAGACCTGAAAACAGCTGTGCAGCAACACTCCCCATCCAACCTGACAGAGCTTGAGAGGATATGCAGAGAAGAATGGGAGAAACTCCCCAAATACAGGTGCGCTATGCTTGTAGCTTCATACTCAAGAAGACTCAAGGCTGTAATCGCTGCCAAAGGTGCTTCAACAAAGTACTGAGTAAAGGGTCTGAAAACTTATGTAAATGTGATATTTCAGTTGTTTTCTTTTATAAATGTGTAAAAATGTCTAAAAACTGTTTTTGTTTTGTCATTATGGGGTATTGTGTGTAGATTGATGAGGGAAAAAAACATTTTACAGAATTTTAGAACAAGGCTGTAACGTAACAAAATGTGGAAAAAGTCAAGGGGTCTACGTTGATGCTTCTGTAATGAGTGCAATGGTTTAAGGAGTTTTCAGCTCTCACTCCAGGCCAGTTTCAAGGCAAGTCATTTTGATTTTGCATGTCAATATAACTGTGTGAATTTAGTACTGCTGTACTGTACGTTACAATCAGTGGAATGTGGTATAAATCTGAACTGATTTGGCACAATAAGGCTGTGACTGGATGGTTCCATTGTAACTAATTATAAGCTGTTCCACAACCTAGAAAACCATGACTGGCCCAGGGAGGTATGACATCCAGGACTTCACTGAGCTCCGGGAGAAGAAGCCATGCACTGTAAGACGAGTGTGTGACAGCAGTAAGGTTTAAAGACTCCATGAAGGTACCGCAGCAACCTACCACTAGAGGAAGACACATACTCACATACAAGGCATTGTTTACCTCTGTAAAAGGAGGCATGTGATCATAGGGAATGGTCATCAAATGTTAAGAATTATTTAAATCAATCAACTCTTCAAATATTTACAGTTTTTAGTACCTTTTCATTAGAACATTTGTCAAGTGCTTTACAGTAACCCAGCCTAGACCCCAAAGGAGCGAGCAGTAGCACAGTGGCATGGAAAAATTCCCTAGAAGAAAGAAACCTTGAGAGGAACCAGTTTCCATTTGTGCCACCGGTTAGAAGATTATTGATTATTACAGTAATGCTATTATTGTAATTTCTCATGTGACAGAAGCAGACTACTCCAGGCCCAGGGGCTTATGGGAGCGTGGCATCCCGTCTGGGCTGCTGGATGAGAGGAGGAGGAAGCCGATAGGCTCCTGTCCCACGATGGATTGAAACGCTTCCCAGAGCTCATAGTGGTCAGTTAGTAGTCCCAAATAACAATACTTATATGATTAGCTACACACAGGGGAGGCATAACATATGAATAAATTAATTAATGTTATTGATCCCTAGAGGGGGACCTGTGGTTGTTTGACTTTGCCCTGGTACTTACGACCTTCACTGAGGTGCTCCTCAGTCGCCACATCAGTAAACGAGGACCCTACGACCTCTTCACTGGCCGACGAGACAAGCCAATCACCTGTGGATATTTTGCTGCCCCGTAGCTGCACCATTAATTAAATTACCCTTACAAAAAAAGATTGCAGTCAGAGTGCATTGTAACTGCAGTACACTGCAGTGTAACTGCAGTTAGATTGCAGTATAACTGCAGTTCAACTGCAGTACACTGCAGTTATTCTGCAATTACTGTGTCCAAAATACCACAGTCGACTGCAGTTACTGCACTTTTACTGCAGTTTCAAAACTGCAATCTTTTTTTGTAAGGGGAGATTTTATGTAAATGAGAATAACCCCTTATAAAAAAAGGTTAAATTAAGAAATATAAATGAGATATTATAAGAACTGTCAGACGATTTGGATAATTTATATTTCATAGTGTCATCATGACCCACTGTGAAGATTGATAATTTATTTATTCCATCATGAAGGTTTACATGATCCTTTTTTGTGTTACATTATGTTCAACCATTTTCTTCCTTCGTGATAAGCAGTTGAAAAGGAAATTGGATGATACACAATTAGCTATGCACTTTAAGGCATGTTTGATGTGTAATTCAACCTAACACCCTGCTTGCATCTGTGCCTTAAGGACATTCTTTCACATGCTATTTCTGAATAACTGGGTTATTTTGCTTCCATCCTGCCCTAGGAAAAAGCTAATCCGAATCTGGGTATGTTCGTCAAGCCGGCTAAGGTCTTGTGTGAGGACATTCTGCGTCCAGAGAAAAGACACCACGGCACGATTGGCACCGTGGACCAGTACCCTTCCCTCCCCTACCGAACGCATCTACCTGGGTTCCCTGCCCCAATACCCTCGCCCAGAGGTCAGTACTACGGTTTAATAGAGAGAACCGGGTTACTGAGATTTACAGAGATTTCCCCGTACCCTGGGATAAATACAGTGCCTTTAGAAAGTATATACCCATTGACTTATTCCACATTTTGTTGTGTTAAAGCCTGAATTCAAAATGGATGAAATATATTGTTTTTTCTCACCCATCTACACACAATACCCCATAATGACAAAGTGAAAACAAGTTTTTAGAGATTTTTGCTAATTTATTGAAAATGAAATATAGAAATATATAATTTACATAAATATTCACACCCCTGAGTCAATACTTTGTAGAAGCACCTTTGGCAGCGATTACAGCTTTCAGTCATTTTGGGTATGTCTGTATCAGCTTTGCACATCTGGATTTGGGGATTTTCTCCCATTCTTCCTTGCAGATATTCTCAAGCTCTGTTAAATCTAGTCTTTCCACAGATTTTCAATAGGATTCACATCTGGGGTTTGGCTGGGCCATTTAAGGACTTTCACATTCTTGTTCTGACGCCATTCCAGTGTTGCTTTGGCTGTATGCTTCGGGTCATTGTCCTGTTGGAACATAAATCTTCTCCCCATTTTAAGGTCGTTTGCAGTCTGAAATCGGTTCTCATCAAGGATTTGCCTGTATTTGGCTCCATTCATTGTCACCTCTATCGTTACGTCTCCCAGTCCCTGCCGCTGAAAAGCATCCTCATAGCATGATGCTGCCACCACCATGCTTCACAGTAGGGATAGTGTTACATTGGTGATTTTCTCCAGACTGGGAAACTGGTCACAATTGAAGGAATGATTGATGAAGCTAAATACAGGGAAATTCTTGAGGGAAACCTGTTTCAGTCTTCCAGAGATTTGAGACTGGGACGGAGGTTCACCTTCCAGCAGGATAATGACCCCTAAGCATACTGCTAAAGCAACACTCGAGATGGTTTAAGGGGAAACATTTAAATGTCTTGGAATGGCCTAGTCAAAGCCCAGACTTCAATCCAATTGAGAATCTGTGGTATGACTTAAATATTGCTGTACTCAGTATGTAACAGAAATATGGATCTCTCTATCCCTCATAAAAATACTGTTACTTTTGATACCTATTTGTTGACCTGTTGTAAGTTCTTCATGGATTTTACCCCTCTCGACATCATCTGTAACCATTAGACCAATGCTGACACATGTTAAATCCCAATCTTGTTTGATCTTACAGGGAGAGTCTGAAATCCATCAATATTCCCTCATATAGGATGCCCTATTATCGGCCTCCAGGTGATGTTTTGGCCAGTGCAGCTCCACACTCCTCAGGTTGAGAATAAGGAAATATAGTTAGATGAATACTTGCAGTCGTACAGCAACGTGTTGACACAACATTCTTCAAAGATTGAGAGAAAAAGGAGGCTAGTCAGGAGTGGAGTTAGTGGATATAAAAATGAGGTTACTAATGCTACAGGGGGTAGTAAAATATTAGCCTCGCCTTACATGAGGTAGACGGTGTCCATTAAAATATTGCACACAGAAAATGTTATGTGGATTTTCTACGACTCCGGCAGCTGACTTTAACTTTAAGGGAAATCGTTAAGTTAAACAAACAGCAGAAATGCGGTCTAGATGTGGATGTCATTGAAAGGCCACCATTATATGCAGATAAGGTTTTACTACAGCTGTCAGTGCAATTGACTATGATTTATTATTTATGAATCATAAAATGGGTGTGTAGGTTATTTGGGGAGTAACCCTGGTTTTCTGCCAACCCAGTTGAGGCATGAAGCATTGAACTGCTCTGAGAAGTGGATATACAATAAAACCACAACCAGAGAGACTCATACCAGTAGGAAGATTAAGATCAGATCTGGTTGGCCTGGACCGGACTCTCTCTCTCTCTCACACACACACACACACACACACACACACACACACACACACACACACACACACACACACACACACACACACACACACACACACACACACACACACACACACACACACACACACACACACATGTTTGAATAGATAGAGGAAAAAATATTTCAATCCGTGTCCTGTTGAGTCCAAGATGATGATGTCAAAGCGTGGCGTTTAAGTGTATGTTTTTGCGTGTGGCGAGTCGGGGGTCAGAAAAACATTGTGTTACAAAAGAGGCCACTGGGCCAGGAAGGAAATCCTCCTGGGTCACAGGATTTGTGGAAGGGCCTCAGCTACTGAGGTCCTTTTATAGCACTGAATTAGGCAAGAAAACACTCAACAAACTCAATGGGCAGTTTAAGGAATTTGAGAATTGCTCAAATTCTCCTCAGGGGAAGTTTGGTACACAACTAACTGAGGCAGAATGGGGAAAGAGGGAAAAATAGACGTAAAAGTGGAGAAATTCAGAGGAGGTAATCAGCAATGAAAAACATTGTTTGTACATAGCTCTGCCTCATGGATATTTATTTGGATGACTCAGGCCAGGACCATACAGCTGGTTTCAGTTAGGAGCCTACAGAGAGATTAAGTGATAGTAAAAACTTAATGGATCACGTGTATAGAGAACCTCAATTGAGAGGAGAGGTGAGAATGAAAAAGAAGACATGCACATGTAAATATTTACAGTGGAGCATACCCAAGATATACCCAAGTCCTCCTGAATCTCTAACAAGACATGAGTGCAAGAGCAAAACAATAACCCAAAGATAACCCAAAAATGGTCATGCTATCATCTATTTGCAACAACATCAATGTTAGCCTGCCATCTATTCTAGAGCCTTTGATGATATCTGATGATGTTATGGACAAAGGCATACAACTATAATGACCATGCTCCTTTAAAACAACCATCATTCAGATAGACGACACCATAACAGATTCCTTTTGCATCAATGTTGTTGGTTAAATAGAAGGACCCCAACCAGAGAGACGGTACTTCTAATCGGCTGCCTGATAGGAAAGCCCTAAGGAGCCCTCCTCCATGTCAGGGCCAGGGGCCACAATAAGGGCCATGCATGCAGATTCTAAGCACATTAACATTCCTGAATAAATAACCCCAGGGAATGTAATTCTGTATGATATATCTCCAGTCCAGTCCAAAGCCCCAGGTTAGGCGCTAGGACCAGGGGTGAATTCAGATTGCAGATAGACATTGCAGGTAGAAATGTAACAAATAGAATCAACTCAAAATGCCCTATTCATCTTCAGACAAGCATATCGGTTCCACACAATGCATTTCTATCTGAATGTTCTGTAACATTGGACTCTCTTGAACAGGCCCCAGGTCTCCCAGCACTGCATGCCACAGCCAGGACCAGGTTTATGGTTTTCTCTCTCTTGCATTTTGGACTCTGTGTCCCTGGATAAAAATCATTAGCTAATCAGCATGATATAGCAGGACACAGAGGGTAAGAAGATCCCTATTTTCTCTGGGCCGTTAGACAATAGCATTAGCACACCCTTGCAATTTGAGATCTTTGTTTCTTCATTTTCTGATGGAGAAATGTTGTTATAACTCAACTCAGCCATGTTCAGTTTGAGATGCAGAGGGTGCAGAGGGGAGAGCATTGACAGAATTCTGCTGGATCAGATAGTGATTCTGAATTCTGATAGTACAGCTTGGTGCTCCAGCTTAGTTCTCTCTAGATAGGAGGACTTCTCTCTTCTTTCAACGGCCAAATCCCCCCATCTCCCTGTGAATCACACATTCCTGGTGGTGCAAGTCAGTGCCATGGGACCACTCATGTTTCACAGAGGAGCTCCATGATGAATAGATGAAATATGGCCATAGATTATTGGTCTTTCCCCACGGCCCTATAAAGTTTGTGTGTGTGTGTGTGTTTGAGCTTTTTAATATTTGATAATACTCCAGGGGCTCATTGCCTAGGGAACGGTGTTACCGCTTGCTGAATGATGCTGCAGAGAAAAGGGAATGAGGTCAAATACCTCTGGGCGTTAGCCAAGAAAAAGCAATGTTTCAGTTGAGAATGAGAGTGGTACTTGAAACTAAAAGTAATCTAAACACTGGGGATTTTTTCCCTGTCTTTTCCTTTTTCTTCCCATTTGTCTGTCTCATGTCTCTTGTTTCACCCCCCTCTGTGCTCTGGTTTCGGGTTTAGGACATGACGGGCCCAACCAAGGGTCATGGTCTCCAAATGTTTAGGTTCTACCAGTCATCATTACATAGTCGAGGATGTTATTTCAATGTTTCTCAACCTATGGCGCAGACTTTTGTAACATTCAAACCTTGTTGTGTACTGAATTCTACATCTGTTGTTGTTTTACTCTCCCTTTGTTTTCTGCTTCTTTAAAGACATTGTACCCCCACAACATTCTAAAGAAACCCACACAGACATACCGAGCGATGTGTAACTTGAGTCACTGACAACACACACCAGCCTCTCTATCTCAGATGCTGTATGTCGGCTCAACCTGGTCTCAGAGCATTTTGTATTATTCTATACATACAGTGGCATGCGAAAGTATTCACCCCCCCTTGGCATTCTTCCTATTTTGTTGCCTTACAACCTGGAATAAAAATGGATTTTTGGGGGGTTTGTATCATTTGATTTACACAACATGCCTACCACTTTGAAGATGCAAAATACTTTTTATTGTGAATCAAACAAGAAATAAGACAAAAAAACTGAAAACTTGAGCGTGCATAACTATTCACCCCCCCCAAAAGTCAATAATTTGTAGAGCCACCTTTGCAGCAATTACAGCTGCAAGTGTCTTGGGGTATGTCTCTACAAGTATTTCACATCTAGCCACTGGGATTTTTGCCCATTCTTCAAGGCAAAAGCTCAATTTTAGTGTCATCTGACCAGAGTACCTTCTTCCATATGTTTGGGGAGTCTCCCACATGCATTTTGGCAAACACCAAGCGTGTTTACTTATTTTTTTCTTTAAGCAATGGCTTTTTTCTGGCCACTCTTCCGTAAAGCCCAGCTCTGTGGAGTGTACGGCTTAAAGTGGTCCTATGGACAGATACTCCAATCTCTGCTGTGGAGTTTTGGTGGGCGGCCCTCTCTTGGAAGGTTTGTTGTGGTGCCATATTCTTTCCATTTTTTAATAATGGATTTAATGGTGCTCCGTGGGATGTTCAAAGTTTCTGATATTTTTTTATAACCCAAGCCTGATCTGTACTTCTCCACAACTTTGTCCCTGACCTGTTTGGAGAGCTCCTTGGTCTTCATGGTGCCGCTTGCTTGGTGGTGCCCCTTGCTTAGTGGTGTTGCAGACTCTGGGGCCTTTCAGAACAGGTGTATATATACTGAGATCATGTGACAGATCATGTGACACTTAGATTGCACACAGGTGGACTTTATTTAACTAATTATGTGACTTCTGAAGGTAATTGGTTGCACCAGATCTTATTTAGGGGCTTCATAGCAAAGGGGGTGAATACATATGCACGCACCACTTTTCCATTATTTATTTTTTTGAATTTTTTGAAACAAGTTATGTTTTTAATTTCACTTCACCAATTTTGACTATTTTTTTTGTCCATTACATGAAATCCAAATAAAAATCCATTTAAATTACAGGTTGTAATGCAACAAAATAGGAAAAATGCCAAGGGGGATGAAAACTTTTTGCAAGGCACTGTAAATCCAAAACACTCCATTCAGTATGATATGTTAGGTTTTGTATGGTATGTATTAATTTGTGGGTGTCCATCAACCATTTTGTATGATGTGTTAAGAATTACAATTCGGTATTATATGTTACAAAATTGCAAAACATACAATATGTTACGAATTCTAGCTTGGTGGCTAGGTGGATAATGTTAGCTAGCTGGCTAACGTTAGCTAGGCTAGGGGTTAGGGTTAGGGTTAGGGTTAAGGTTAGCCTTAAGTTTAGGAGTTAGGTTAAAGGGCTAAGGTTAGGGTTAGGGGAAGGGTTAGCTAACATGGCTAAGTAGTTGCAAAGTAGCTAAAAAGTAGTAAGTAGTTTAAGATGCTAATTAGCTAAAATGCTAAAGTTGTCCATGATGAGATTTGAACTCCCAACATTTGTGTTGCTAGACATTCGCGTTATACGCCCACCCATCCACCCGGACCAACCACCCTACTTTCGTTTTTGCCTTAAGTTGCTAATTATCTGTCTTATGTAACCATACCAAACGTTACATATCATTCTAATTTGATTTTTCACTGATTTACGTTTACTATGTTACGTATAGTCTATGAGACCAGGCTAGTAGGCTATGTATGAGGGATGGATTACTGGGATGGTAAAATAGATAAACCCCTCAGTGAAGTGACCAACGTACGTAGAGGTCCCTTCTGTCAGTGTCTGCGAATGGTGGGCCAGTGTCAGGTGACCATATGGAGAACATCAGAGTTCGCTGTTTGATGAAGTCAATGTTTGTGTTCAGTCAGCAATATATTCTTCTTGGCTTCTTCTCTTGGGGCTTCTTCACACACATATGGAGGTAATTTGGGATTTGGGGTTGGAAGTCGCCTAGAGGGCTGGGGGAGATTTGTGTCTCTGGGAGGGGGAGGGGGTACTGTGTGAAATAGTTTCAAATGGTTTAGAGCGAAATGTTACAGTATACATAATGAAAGCCTATATAGCTGTTACTGTATATGACTAGACTGCATCCTCCAATGAAGGGAAATGTATAACACTGACCAGCACTTATAGTAATATATCTACTGACATTTATACAGTCATGACTGTATAGAAACCAATGGTGGTCAGGATGGTGACAACCCACCAGGATACATCTGTAGCCAAGCTGTGACATGTGCTTAGTTGGTTTTAGTCACAGTGGTGATAGTGACAGACGAACCATATGGGGCAGATGGGAGGTACAGTGTACATTAAATTGGACCTATGGACAGTTCCCCTCCCAACATCCTCCAAGTACTGTAAACAGTGTAAAGAAAGTTTACCATTACAATCAAACCATCCTGTTCATGGTTATTCTTCTCATTGTACTTTTGGCTGTTTGGCTTTTGACTACTGGCCTGGGTAAACCATGGGCCTGGAGGGTTCAGATTTAAATGTATGGTGTAGAACAGATATGATTGTCTGTCATGTAGCCTTCGGAGTTAATGCCTAAACTTAACCCTAACCTTACAAATTCTGAGTTAATGCCTAAACTTAACCTTTTTAAACACTTAGAAATGTGATGTTTGGAAGAACTTCAAAATGTGATGTATGAGAAAAATGGATGAACGTCTCATTCTGATATGAGACTGTGAGAGCTAGTTGGACTTACAGCTGTGGCCCTCAATCCACAAGTCGTCCTTGATTTAGAGCTTTAGGACAGCTCAAATGGATAAGCATGTTGTGCATGCTGAGTGAGTGCATAGATAGAGAGGCAATCTGTGTGTGTTTGTACTGTGTGTGTGTGTGTGCATGTGCGTGGTAGATCTGTGAGGGACAGTAAAGATTCTAACATAACTATTTGATCCATGACTCTCCTCACCCAAATGTCCAGCGTGTGTTCCAAACCTTTCAAATAAAACATTAACGAGGAACAAATACTCTTGTTAAACAAGAAGGTTATGGAGATGGAAAGAAATGTAAAGTGTGTGTGTGTGTGTGTGCGCACGCGTGTGTGTGTGTGTGTCATGTGCGTGCATGCATGTGTGAGATAAGACACACTGACTATCCTCTCATAGTCTGGTGATGGTTGGTGTCTCATGGGTGAAGGCCTGTGATTCGTGCCAAGTGAAGGACATGTTTAGTAAAGACCCATGTTGTAATGAGGTCCCTTATCAGCTGTGTGTGTGCGTGTATGCGCACGTGAGCGCACCGTTCCTGAGCGAGTGAGTGTGGGTGTGCCTAATTTCCTATCAACCCTTAATCTGTCAGGGAGAGGAGGGGTGAAAGGATGGAGGGATGGAAGGATGACTTCGCAGGTTGACGTTTATTGGGATGAGCGATTTCCCCTGCAAAGCCAAAAGTTTGTTATGCTCACTATCAGTGGAGATTAATATTACATGTTACTTCTAATGGTTGCCGTATGTTGTTCCACATTCCACATTTATAAGACCTCACAGCAAACACACAGCCGAAATAACAGCTCAAGCGTTGTAAAAAGCAGATCAGAGAATGTAGCAGAGCCCCCTCAGCAAATCTCCTAATTAGTTTGTGTGATAAAAAACAAGCTGCTTCAGTCATATTAATTGATAACATTTGTGCTTTGGTTCAATGTTTACGTTTCAAGAGCAGAGAAAAAGCAAATCTTCAAATGTGACTTAAGGGCGACCACAGCAGTTCCACAGAGCTAACTGCATGTGAAGGGCAACACACAACACAAAAATGCAACCCTACACATGGTAGGGGTTAAATTGCTGTGGGAAAACAAAAACAACAAAGGAAGATTTATGTTTAAAGACCACATCTAAGAGATTTCATTATTAGTATGCAGTACTGGTGATGAAAAAAAAACATGTCTCCAAATGAGAATTCCCAGACCAAATGAGAATTCCCAGAAATGGCATGTCTGTCGTGACAATATATACAGTAGGTCTAAAGAGCACTGTGTATACAACCTCAAAACAAAAATTTCCCAATCATTGCAACACATAAATCTTACAAGAAAACCTTCACCAACAAAATGCTTTTATTTACCCTTAACTGAAACAATAAAAAATTTGGTCAAAAAAAGGAAACCAAACATGATTTCAGAAGCATCTATAAAGGCCTTATAAAGTTAAAGTTTGAACCTCACAAGTTGTAGTTTGCTCAAAGTAGTGCTCGTACAAAACCTTTATCATCTGAGCACAACCAAAGGGTGCAAGAATGCTTTGTCACGATCGTCGAAGGAGGAGGACCAAGGCGCAGCGTGGAATGCAAACATACTTATTTATTAAATGCTTACACGAACAAAACAACAAAATCGATACGTGACGTCCAAAAGTGCAAACACAAACCTACACAGGAACACGGAACAAGATCCCACAACCACTGTGGGAAAACAGCCTGTCTAAATGTGGTTCCCAATCAGAGACAACCAGCAACAGCTGACACTCGTTGCCTCTGATTGAGAACCACTCTGGCCAACACAGAAATACAACAACTAGAATACCCAAAGGAAACTCACACCCTGGCTCAACATACAAGTGTCCCCAGAGCCAGGGCGTGACATGCTTCACATCACATTTCAGAAGATCTATTAGACTTGGCCACTGTCTTCATCAGACAATGACATTTTTGTCATGGAGAAATAGAGTCCAGACTTACTGTAAATGTCTTCGGAATCTTCCTCTAACTATTATGACTGCTATGGCAGTCCTTCAAAAATATAAGATAAACATATGGCCATGTTGTGCTTCAATAGTGTTTCACCTCTCAGAAGTAAAGTGTTTGGTTTGTGAAACTTTCACCAGCGTTGTTTATTCAGACACTGTTAGTGCTCAGGCCTCGCCGTCCTCTGGTGTGCCAATGATCTACTCAGGAAGACGATGGGAGGGTAAATACCGTAACTGGCAAGAGGATAGAAAGCCCAAACCATGTATACACCACACTTCTTTACGGAGTTCTCTCTTTTATACTGGCTTGCTAGACAAAGGAAAAAGTCAGGAAATAGTTGTGACTGAGTCATAACTAGAGTAAGCACGCTTTCCAGCTTATAGCCATAATCACCTATAAGCTCCTTGCTGACAGACTGCCAAATCTACAGTTACAGATATTTTACTCAGACATACAGTGGGGAAAAAAAGTATTTAGTCGGCCACCAATTGTGCAAGTTCTCCCACTTAAAAAGATGAGAGAGGCCTGTAATTTTCATCATAGGTACACGTCAACTATGACAGACAAATTGAGAAAAAAAAATCCAGAAAATCCCATTGTAGGATTTTTTATGAATTTATTTGCAAATTATGGTGGAAAATAAGTATTTGGTCACCTACAAACAAGTAAGATTTCTGGCTCTCACAGACCTGTAACTTCTTCTTTAAGAGGCTCCTCTGTCCTCCACTGTTACCTGTATTAATGGCACCTGTTTGAACTTGTTATCAGTATAAAAGACACCTGTCCACAACCTCAAACAGTCACACTCCAAACTCCACTATGGCCAAGACCAAAGAGCTGTCAAAGGACACCAGAAACAAAATTGTAGACCTGCACCAGGCTGGGAAGACTGCATCTGCAATAGGTAAGCAGCTTGGTTTGAAGAAATCAACTGTGGGAGCAATTATTAGGAAATGGAAGACATACAAGACCACTGATAATCTCCCTCGATCTGGGGCTCCACGCGAAGATCTCACCCTGGGGTCAAAATGATCACAAGAATGGTGAGCAAAAATCCCAGAACCACACGGGGGGACCTAGTGAATGACCTGCAGAGAGCTGGGACCAAAGTAACAAAGCATACCATCAGTAACACACTACGCCGCCAGGGACTCAAATCCTGCAGTGCAAGACGTGTCCCCCCTGCTTAAGCCAGTACATGTCCAGGCCCGTCTGAAGTGCATTTGGATGATCCAGAAGAGGATTGGGAGAATGTCATACGGTCAGATGAAACCAAATAGAACTTTTTGGTAAAAACTCAACTCGTCATGTTTGGAGGACAAAGAATGCTGAGTTGCATCCAAAGAACACCATACCTACTGTGAAGCATGGGGGTGGAAACATCATGCTTTGGGGCTGTTTTTCTGCAAAGGGACCAGGACGACTAATCTGTGTAAAGGAAAGAATGAATGGGGCCATGTATCGGGAGATTTTGAGTGAAATCCTCCTTCCATCAGCAAGGGCATTGAAGATGAAACGTGGCTGGGTCTTTCAGCATGACAATGATCCCAAACACACCGCCCGGGCAACGAAGGAGTGGCTTCGTAAGAAGCATTTCAAGGTCCTGGAGTGGCCTAGCCAGTCTCCAGATCTCAACCCCATAGAAAATCTTTGGAGAGAGTTGAAAGTCTGTGTTGCCCAGCGACAGCCCCAAAACATCACTGCTCTAGAGGAGATCTGCATGGAGGAATGGGCCAAAATACCAGCAACAGTGTGTGAAAACCTTGTGAAGACTTACAGAAAACGTTTGACCTGTGTCATTGCCAACAAAGGGTATATAACAAAAGTATTGAGAAACTTTTGTTATTGACCAAATACTTACTTTTCCACCATCATATGCCAATAAATTCATAAAAATCCTACAATGTGATTTTCTGGATTTTTTTTTCTCATTTTGTCTGTCATAGTTGACGTGTACCTATGATGAAAATTACAGGCCTCTCTCATCTTTTTAAGTGGGAGAACTTGCACAATTGGTGGCTGACTAAATACTTTTTTTCCCCACTGTATATATAAACTCAGCAAAAAAAGAAACGTCCTCTCACTGTCAACTGCGTTTATTTTCAGCAAACTTAACATGTGTAAATATTTGTATGAACATAACAAGATTCAACAACTGAGACATAAACTGAACAAGTCCCACATACATAAATGGAATAATGTGTCCCTGAACAAAGAGGGGGTCAAAATCAAATGTAACAGTCAGTATCTGGTGGTGGCCACCAGCTGCATTAAGTACTGCAGTCCATCTCCTCCTCATGGACTGCACCAGATTTGCCAGATTTGCCACTCTTCCACCAAGGCACCTGCAAGTTCCCTGACATTTCTGGGGGGAATGGCCCTAGTCCTCACCCTCCGATCCAACAGGTCCCAGACGTGCTCAATGGTATTGAGATCCGGGCTCTTTGCTCACCATGGCAGAACCCTGACATTCCTGTCTTGCAGGAAATCACGCACAGAACGAGCAGTATGGCTGGTGGCATTGTCATGCTGGAGGGTCATGTCAGGATGAGCCTGCAGGAAGGGTACCACATGAGGGAGGAGGATGTCTTCTGTGTAACGCACAGCGTTGAGATTGCCTGCAATGACAACAAGCTCAGTCCGATGATGCTGTGACACACCGCCCCAGACCATGACGGACCCTCCACCTCCAAATCGATCCCGCTCCAGAGTACAGGCCTTGGTGTAATGCTCATTCCTTCGACGATAAATGCAAATCCGACCATCACCCCTGGTGAACCAAAACCGCGACTCGTCAGTGAAGAGCACTTTTTGCCAGTCCTGTCTGGTCCAGCAACAGTGGGTTTGTGCCCATAGGCGACGTTGTTGCCGGTGATGTCTGGTGAGGACCTGCCTTACAACAGGCCTACAAGCCCTCAGTCCAGCCTCTCTCAGCCTATTGTGGACAGTCTGAGCACTGATGGAGGGATTGTGCGTTCCTGGTGTAACTCAGGCAGTTGTTGTTGCCATTCTGTACCTGTCCTGCAGGTGTGATGTTTGGATGTACCGATCCTGTGCAGGTGTTGTTACACGTGGTCTGCCACTGCGAGGACGATCAGCTGTCTTAAGCGTCTCACAGTACGGACATTGCAATTTATTGCCCTGGCCACATCTGCAGTCCTCATGCCTCCTTGCAGCATGCCTAAGGCACGTTCACGCAGATGAGCAGGGACCCTGGGCATCTTTCTTTTGGTGTTTTTCAGAGTCAAGCTGGTTGAGAGAATGCCAAGAGTGTGCAAAGCTGTCATAAAGGCAATGGGTGGCTATTTGAAGAATCTCAAATCTAAAATATATTTTGATTTGTTTAACACTTACTTGGTTACTACATGATTCCATATGTGGTATTTCATAGTTTTGATGTCTTCACTATTATTCTACAATGTAGAAAATAGTAAAAATAAAGAAAAACCCTTGAATGAGTAGGTGTGTCCAAACCTTTGACTGGTACTGTATATATTATTTGTTTTACAGTGCCTTCAGAAAGTATTCACACCCTTGACTTTTCCACATTTTGTTGTGTTACAGCCTGAATTTGAAATTAATTAAATTGAGATTATGTGTCACTGGCCAACACACAATAAATACCCCATAATGTCAAAGTGGAATTTTTAGAAATTTTACAAATGAATAAAAAATGGAAAGCTGAAATGTCTTGAGTCAATACGTATTCAATCCCTTTGTTATGGCAAGCCTAAATAAGTTCAGAGGTAAAAATGTGTTTAACATGTCACATAAAACAGTGTATTCCGACCCCTTGACTTTTTCCACATTTTGTTACATTACAGCCTTATTTTAAAATGGATTAAATGAATGTTTGTGTCCTCCATCATTCTTAAATGGAAGAAGTTTGGAACCACCAAGACTCTTCCTAGAGCTAGGCGCCAGGCCAAACTGAGCAATCAGGGGAGAAGGGCCTTTGTCAGGGAGGTGACCAAGAACCCGATGGTCACTCTGACAGAGCTCCAGAGTTCCTCTGTGGAGATGGGAGAACCTTCCAGAAGGACAACCATCTCTGCAGCACTCCACCAATCAGGCCTTTATGGTTGGGTGGCCAGACGTAATCCACTCCTCAGTAAAAGGCACACGACAGCCCGCTTGGAGTTTGCCAAAAGGCACCTAAAGGACTCTCAGACCATGAGAAACAAGATTATCTGGTCTGATGAAACCAAGATTTAGCTCTTTGGCCTGAATGCCAAGCGTCACGTCTGGAGGAATCCTGGCACCATCCCTACGGTGAAGCATGGTGGTGGCAGCATCATTCTGTGGGGATGTTTTTCAGCGGCAGGGACTGGGAGACTAGTCAGGATTGAGGGAAAGATGAACGGAGCAAAGTACAGAGAGATCCTTGATGAAAACCTGCTCCAGAGCACTCAGGACCTCAGACTGGAGCGAAGGTTCACCTTCCAACAGGACAACAATCCTAAGCACACAGCCAAGACAACGCAGGAGTGGCTTCGGGACAAGTCTCTGAATGTCCTTGAGTGGCCCAGCCAGAGCCCGGACTTGAACCCGATCGAACATCTCTGGAGAGACCTGAAAATAGCTGTGCAGCGACACTCCCCATCCAACCTGACAGAGCTTGAGAGGATCTGCAGAGACGAATAGGAGAAACTCCCCAAATACAGGTGTGCCAGCTTGTAGCGTCATACCCATGAAGATTCGAGGCTATAATCGCTGCCAAAGGTGCTTCAATAAAGTACTGAGTAGGTTCTGAGTACTTATGTAAATGTGATATTTCCGGTTTTTTTTATTATTATTTTTTTCAAACATTTCAAGAAGCCTGTTTTTGCTTTGTCATTATGGGGTATTTTGTGTAGATTGATGGGGGGAAAAAACTACTTAATCCAATTTATAATAAGGCTGTAACGTAACAAATGTGGGAAAAAGTCAAGGGGTCTGAATACTTTTCGAATACACTGTATGTTGCATGGACTCACTCTGTGTGCAATAATAGTGTTTAACATGATTTTGAATGGCTACCTCATCACTCTACCCCACATATACAATTATTTGTATGGTCCCTCAGTTGAGCAGTGAATTTCAAATACAGATTCAACCACAAAGACCAGGAGAAGGGCACCTATTGGTAGATAAGTAAAAAATACAAAATTGGGGGACTATGTACACAAAGTGCTGTAATTTCTAAACGGTTCACCCGATATGGATGGAAATACCCTCAAATGAAATCTGACAGTCTTCAATTCAACCTTATAGTCATTGTATCATTTCACTCACTGTCGTAGTACTTTTGGAACAAACTGTACATTATTAATCCATTTAACATACAGTGGGGTCCGAAATTGTCACCCTTGATAAAGATGAGCAAAAAAATGATTGCTCTATGTTCATGTCATTCAACAAATGTTTATGCCTGGAGTTTGCTAAATTGCACTTGGATTGGAACCGGGTGCATTGGTCAGATGAAATGAAAATAGAGCTCTTTGGCCATGCACACCAGTGATGGGTTTGGTGTCGAAATTAGAATGCATAATCACAAAAGAACCCCATACCTACTGTAAAATGTGGTGGTGGATCTTTGATATTATGGGGATATTTTGCTTCCTCTGGTCCTGGGTCCCTTGTTAAGGTCAACGGCATCATGAATTTTACCCAGTACCAGGACATTTAGCACAAAACCTGGTGAATGTTGTGATTTTTCAGCCACTCCGAACCTATGACCAGAAACACCTGAACCTGTTTCTCATTTGAGTATGGATTCTTGAAAGATTGAATACTAGCATATAGAACAATCTACAGATGATTAATTTTTTTCAATTAATAGGAATTGTAGTTGTAACATGGATCTCTATCAGCCCACCAAAGGGCTCTAGTCTTCCAAGAGTCACATTCTCATATGGGAATGTACTAATTTGCCACTGTGGCACACTCACCAGGCATGTTCTGTATTATTCCAATGTGCCATTGGGGACATGGGTTAAAACCTGGAATGCACACTATTTCACCTTCAGGAAGTGAAGCACGGAATGGAACTCTACCACAGAGTTTAGAACCTACGCCCAGAACTCACCTTCGCACGTAAAGTCAGAGAGAGAGAGCTGCTCAGCTTCACTATCAACTGTCCTGTAATTATTTTATTGTGTAGCTTTGTCTCAGTCCAAGTGAGGAAGGACACAAAAAAGAAGCACAAAAACTCTTAAAATAATGAGTTTTTATTATTACAAAGCACATAATATATAATACATTTACAGTATATGGCTTATATTTTCATTGTACAATTTACAAAAAAAAGGGACAATACAAAAATATTTAAAGGTATTTTAATAAAAATGTACTGAAGCTGTCTTCTTGAAAAGCTATTTAACAAATGTTTGAATACTCACAACCCAAGTTGTCGTTTCACTGAATGACTTTTGTCAATCATTGCTTGTTGAAGCAGCACTTACACAATTACACAGGTATCGACACATCACAATTCATAGTGGATATTTCATGAAAAGGTAGATAAATGATATTGTACATAATTCTCTGATACAAAATGTTTCTTTACATTACAAAATAAAATATATTGCTGTTTGGTTGCAATGACATGGCAGGACAGAGCATACTATATTGTCACAGGGAAGTTTTTTTTTCTGCAGTTGGTACAGTTTATGTGAATCACTAGAAAATGTATCACAAAGCTACAGTCTATGAAAGTATAATTCCACAGTTTTCCTGTTTTTAATATAAATGTCTGTTGAAGCAGCCTTATGTTCCCGATCTTTAACCTAAAGCATTTATGAACACACACACGCACAAATACAGTATAGACATGACATTCAGATACTGGCACACTGACAGACACATACATACACACACACTCTGGCCTAATACTCTTGCCTAATACTCTTGCCTAATACTCTTGCCTAATACTCTTGCCTAATACTCTTGCCTAATACTCTTGCCTAATACTCTTGCCTAATACTCTGGCCTAATACTCTTGCCTAATACTCTGGCCTAATACTCTTGCCTAATACTCTTGCCTAATACTCTTGCTGTGACACTCTGGCTCCGGGACTTTTATATTTGAGCCAGGGTGTATTTGTTTTGTTGGGGTTTGGTTTGGTTATGTTGGGTTTTGGGTGTATTTCTTGTTTGCAGTTCTGTGGGGTTCTTTTCTAGGTTTGGTCAATGACTCCCAATCGGAGGTAACGAGTGTCAGCTGTCGGCTCGTTATCTCTGATTGGGAGCCATATTTATTCTGATTGTTTTCCTGTGGGAATTGTGGGTTTTTGTTCCTTTTGGTCAGTGTACCGTGGACTTCATTGAGTCGTCTTTTGTTTGTAGTTCGATAATCGTTTATTTAATAAAGTCATGTTTCTTGGACACGCTGCGCCTTGGTCATACTTGGACGACATAGACGACCGTGACAGAAAAACCCACCATAAAAGGACCAAGCAGCGTGTCAAGCGGCAACAGGATTTATGGACGCCTATCAAGGATTCATGGACATGGGAGGAGATACTGGATGGAAAGGGTCCTTGGGCACAACCGGGAGAATATCGCGCCCTCGTGAAGAGCTGGAGGCAGCTAAAGCCGAGAGGAGGTGGTATGAGGAGGCAGCACGGAGTCGAGGCTGGAAGCCCGTGGGTACTACCCAAAAAATTTCTTGGGGGGCTAAAAGGAGTGTGGCGAAGTCAGGTAGGAGACCTGCGCCTACTCCCTGGACTGACCGTGGAGAGCGAGAGTACGGGCAGACACCGTGTTACGCAGTAGAGCGCATGGTGTCTCCTGTACGCAGGCATAGCCCGGTTCGGTACATTCCAGCTCCACGTATCGGCCGGGCTAGATTGAGCATTGAGCCGGATGTCATGAAGCCGCCCAACGCATCAGGCCACCAGTGCGTCTCCTCGGGCCGGCTTACATGGCACCAGCCTTACGCATGGTGTCCCCTGGTTCGCCTACACAGCCCGGTGCGGGTTATTCCTCCTTCCCGTACTGGTCGGGCGACGGGGAGTATACAACCAGGTAAGGTTGGGCAGGCTCAGTGCTCAAGGGAGCCAGTACGCCTGCACGGTCCGGTATTTCCGGCGCCACCTCCCCGCTCCAGTCCAGTACCACCAGTGCCTACACCACGCACCAAGCCTCCTGTGTGTCCCCAGAGTCCTGTGCGTCCTGTTGCTGCTCCCCGCACTAGCCCTGAGATGCGTGTCCTCAGCCCGGGACCACCAGTTCCGGCACCACGCACTAGGGCCTTATGTGCGTTCCCAGGGTCCAGCATGCCCTGTTGCTTCTCCCCGCACTAGCCCTGAGATGCGTGTCCTCAGCCCGGTACCTCCAGTTCGGCACCACGCACCAGGCCTACGGTGCGCCTCCGACGGCCAGAGTCTGCCGTCTGCCCAACGGGGCCTGAACTGCCCGTCTGCCCAACGGCGCCTGAACTGCCCGGTCTGCCCAACGGCGCCTGAACTGCCCGCCTGCCCAACGGCGCTTGAACTGCCCGCCTGCCCAACGGCGCCTGAACTGCCTGTCTGCCCAACGCCGTCTGAACTGTCCGTCTGCCAAGCGCTGCATAAGCCGCCCGTCTGCCATGAGCCTTCAGAGCCGTCCGCCAGACCGGAGCCGCTAGAGCCTTCCGCCAGACAGGATCAGCCAGAGCCTTCCGCCAGACAGGATCAGCCAGAGCCTTCCGCCAGACAGGAGCCGCTAGAGCCTTCCGCCAGACAGGATCAGCCAGAGCCTTTCGCCAGACAGGATCAGCCAGAGCCTTCCGCCAGACAGGATCAGCCAGAGCCTTCTGCCAGACAGGATCAGCCAGAGCCTTCGGCCAGCCATGAGCAGCCAGATCCGTCGGCCAGCCATGAGCAGCCAGATCCGTCAGCCAGCCATGAGCAGCCAGATCCTTCAGCCTGCCATGAGCCGTCCAGCCAGGATCCGCCAGAGCCGTCCAGCCAGGATCCGCCAGAGCCAGCCAGCCAGGATCCGCCATTGAGTCCGGTGCTGTCCCTTAGCCCGGTGCTGCCCCTTATCCTGGTGCTGCCCCTTAGTCCGGTACTGCCCCTTAGTCCGGTGCTGCCCCTTAGTCCGGTGCTGCCCGTTAATCCGGTGCCGCCCCTTAATCCAGTGGGGTTTAGTTGGGGGTGGTCATATGGAGGAGGCTACGGAAGCGGATAGTGACTAAGGTGGGGTGGGGACCACGACCAGGGCCAGAGCTGCCACCGTGGACAGACGCCCACCCAGACCCTCCCATAGAGTGTATGCTGGTGCGCCCGGAGTTCGCACCTTTAGGGGGTACTGTGACACTCTGGCTCCGGGGACTTTTATATTTGAGCCAGGGTGTATTTGTTTTGTTGGGGTTTGGTTTGGTTATGTTGGGTTTTGGGTGTATTTCTTGTTTGCAGTTCTGTGGGGTTCTTTTCTAGGTTTGGTCAATGACTCCCAATCGGAGGTAACGAGTGTCAGCTGTCGGCTCAGTTATCTCGATTGGGAGCCATATTTATTCTGATTGTTTTCCTGTGGGAATTGTGGGTTTTTGTTCCTTTTGGTCAGTGTACCGTGGACTTCATTGAGTCGTCTTTTGTTTGTAGTTCGATAACGTTTATTTAATAAAGTCATGTTTCTTGGACACGCTGCGCCTTGGTCATACTTGGACGACATAGACGACCGTGACACTTGCCTAATACTCTTGCCTAATACTCTTGCCTAATACTCTGGCCTAATACTCTTGCCTAATACTCTTGCCTAATACTCTTGCCTAATACTCTTGCCTAATACTCT
>NW_025537659.1:0-29799 GCF_020615455.1 Coregonus clupeaformis | reverse complement strand
CAACATTCGGAGAGACCCCTGCCTTACACAGGAGCGGCACAGGTCCTAATCCAGGCACATTGTCATCTCCCGTCCTGACTACAACTCGCTGTTGGCTGGCCTCCTGCCTGTGCCATTAAACCCCCTACAACTCATCCAGAATGCCAGGCAGCCCGTCTGGTGTTCAACCTTCCCAAGTTCTCTCACGTCACCCCCTCCTCCGCTTACCTCCACGGGCTTCCAGTTGAAGCTCGCATCCGCTACAAGACCATGGTGCTTGCCTATGGAGCAGTGAGGGGAGACCGCACCTCTGTACCTTCGGGCTCTGATCAGTCCCTACCACCCAAACGAGGCATTGCGTTCATCCACCTCTGGCCTGCTGGCTCCCTTCCTCGCGGAAGATAGTTCCGCCAGCCCAGTCAAAACTGTTCGCTGCTCCTGACACCCCAATGGTGGAACAAGCTCCCTCACGACGCCAGGACAGCGGAGTCACTCACTACCTTCCGGAGATATTTGAAACCCCCACCTCTTTAAGGGGGAATACCTGGGATAGGATAAAGTAATCCTTCTACCCCCCAAAAATTGTAAAGTGTTATCCCACTGGCTAAGGGTGAACGCACCATGGTGAGTCGCCTGATAAGAGCGTTTGCTAAATGACGTAAATGTGCCCTTGAGCAGGCACTTAACCCTAATTGCTCCTGTAAGTCGACTCTGGATAAGAGCGTCTGCTAAATGACTAAAATGTAAAATGTAAATGTAATCAACTCTGAAAAGAAAACACATGAAACTGGAATAATAGTTTGATATGTCATCAATTGCCTACATCACACAGTTGTCAGGATGGCCGAGTGGTCTAAGGCGCCAGACTCAAGGTGAGCAGCCTTCCTAAATATAGAGGCATTCTGGTCTCCGATAGGAGGCGTGGGTTCAAATCCCACTTCTGACATTGCTTTTCCCTAAAAAAGTATAAGTTATTCTACACAGAGAATTGCTCCAAATGGTGAAGTGAAAACAATATAACAGTGATTAAGAGTTTGATACATGTCATCAACTGTGAAAAGAAAACACATGAAACTGGAATAATAGTTTGATATGTCATCAATTGCCTACATTTGAATTCACTTATGCAATTTCCTTTAAAAAAATACTTTTTAAGATATGATTTATTAAGTTTTAGCATTTTTTCTTATTCTATTCTTTGTTGCTAAAGTCCCGCTTGTATCCAACCTACAGTTCAGACTTCATGTTACAGAAAAGTAAATTTTTTTAAAATAAATGGATTTCATACAGTTGTCAGGATGGCCGAGTGGTCTAAGGCGCCAGACTCAAGGTGAGCAGCCTTCCTAAATATAGGGGCATTCTGGTCTCCGATAGGAGGCGTGGGTTCAAATCCCACTTCTGACATTGCTTTTCCCTAAAAAAAGTAGAAGTTATTCTACACAGAGAATTGCTCCAAATGGTGAAGTGAAAACAAAATAACAGTGATTAAGAGTTTGATACATGTCATCAACTGTGAAAATAAAACACATGAAACTGGAATAATAGTTTGATATGTCATCAATTGCCTACATTTGAATTCACTTATGCAATTTCCTTAAAAAAATACTTTTTAATATATGATTTATTAAGTTTTAGCATTGTTTCTTATTCTGTTCTTTGTTGCTAAAGTCCCGCTTGTGTCCAACCTACAGTTCAGACTTCATGTTACAGAAAAGTAAAAAATAGTAAAAATAAATGGATTTCATACAGTTGTCAGGATGGCCGAGTGGTCTAAGGCGCCAGAAACAAGGTGAGCAGCCTTCCTAAATATATGGGCATTCTGGTCTCCGATAGGAGGAGTGGGTTCAAATCCCACTTCTGACATTGCTTTTCTCTAAAAAAAGTAGAAGTTATTCTACACAGAGAATTGCTCCAAATGGTGAAGTGAAAACAATATAACAGTGATTAAGAGTTTAATACATGTCATCAACTCTGAAAAGAAAACACATGAAACTGGAATAATAGTTTGATATGTCATCAATTGCCTACATCACACAGTTGTCAGGATGGCTGAGTGGTCTAAGGCGCCAGACTCAAGGTGAGCAGCCTTCCTAAATAAGAGCATTCTGGTCTCCGATAGGAGGAGTGGGTTCAAATCCCACTTCTGACATTGCTTTTCCCTAAAAAAAGTAGAAGTTATTCTACACAGAGAATTGCTCCAAATGGTGAAGTGAAAACAATATAACAGTGATTAAGAGTTTGATACATGTCATCAACTGTGAAAAGAAAACACATGAAACTGGAATAATAGTTTGATATGTCATCAATTGCCTACATTTGAATTCACTTATGCAATTTTCTTTAAAAAAATACTTTTTAATATATGATTTATTAAGTTTTAGCATTTTTTCTTATTCTATTCTTTGTTGCTAAAGTCCCGCTTGTATCCAACCTACAGTTCAGACTTCATGTTACAGAAAAGTAAAACAATTAAAAATAAATGGATTTCATACAGTTGTCAGGATGGCCGAGTGGTCTAAGGCGCCAGACTCAAGGTGAGCAGCCTTCCTAAATATAGGGGCATTCTGGTCTCCGATAGGAGGCGTGGGTTCAAATCCCACTTCTGACATTGCTTTTCTCCCAAAAAATTATAAGTTATTCTACACAGAGAATTGCTCCAAATGGTGAATTGAAAACAAAATAACAGTGATTAAGAGTTTGATACATGTCATCAACTGTGAAAAGAAAACACATGAAACTGGAATAATAGTTTGATATGTCATCAATTGCCTACATCATACAGTTGTCAGGATGGCTGGAGTGGTCTAAGGCGCCAGACTCGTGACAGCCTTCCTAAATATAGGGCATTCTGGTCTCCGATAGGAGGGTGGTTCAAATCCCACTTCTGACATTGCTTTTCCCTAAAAAAGAAGAAGTTATTCTACACATAGAATTGCTCCAAATGGTGAAGTGAAAACAATATAACAGTGATTAAGAGTTTGATACATGTCATCAACTGTGAAAAGAAAACACATGAAACTGGAATAATAGTTTGATATGTCATCAATTGCCTACATTTGAATTCACTTACGTAATTTCCTTTAAAAAAATACTTTTTAATATATGATTAATTAAGTTTTAGCATTTTTTCATATTCAATTCTTTGTTGCTAAAGTCCCGCTCGTATCCAAACTACAGTGATTAAGAGTTTGATACATGTCATCAACTGTGAAAAGAAAACACATGAAACTGGAATAATAGTTTGATATGTCATCAATTGCCTACATTTGAATTCACTTATGCAATTTCCTTTAAAAAAAATACTTTTTAAGATATGATTTATTAAGTTTTAGCATTTTTTCTTATTCTATTCTTTGTTGCTAAAGTCCCGCTTGTATCCAACCTACAGTTCAGACTTCATGTTACAGAAAAGTAAAAAAATTAAAAATAAATGGATTTCATACAGTTGTCAGGATGGCCGAGTGGTCTAAGGCGCCAGACTCAAGGTGAGCAGCCTTCCTAAATATATGGGCATTCTGGTCTCCGATAGGAGGCGTGGGTTCAAATCCCACTTCTGACATTGCTTTTCCCTAAAAAAAGTAGAAGTTATTCTACACAGAGAATTGCTCCAAATGGTGAAGTGAAAACAAAATAACAGTGATTAAGAGTTTGATACATGTCATCAACTGTGAAAAGAAAACACATGAAACTGGAATAATAGTTTGATATGTCATCAATTGCCTACATTTGAATTCACTTATGCAATTTCCTTTAAAAAAATACTTTTTAATATATGATTTATTAAGTTTTAGCATTTTTTCTTATTCTATTCTTTGTTGCTAAAGTCCCGCTTGTATCCAACCTACAGTTCAGACTTCATGTTACAGAAAAGTAAAAAATAAAAATAAATAAGGATTTCATACAGTTGTCAGGATGGCCGAGTGGTCTAAGGCGCCAGACTCAAGGTGAGCAGCCTTCCTAAATATAGGGGCATTCTGGTCTCCGATAGGAGGCGTGGGTTCAAATCCCACTTCTGACATTGCTTTTCCCTAAAAAAAGTAGAAGTTATTCTACACAGAGAATTGCTCCAAATGGTGAAGTGAAAACAATATAACAGTGATTAAGAGTTTGATACATGTCATCAACTGTGAAAAGAAAACACATGAAACTGGAATAATAGTTTGATATGTCATCAATTGCCTACATTTGAATTCACTTATGCAATTTCCTTTAAAAAAATAATTTTTAATATATGATTTATTAAGTTTTAGCATTTTTTCTTATTCTATTCTTTGTTGCTAAAGTCCCGCTTGTATCCAACCTACAGTTCAGACTTCATGTTACAGAAAAGTAAAAAATTAAAAAATAAATGGATTTCATACAGTTGTCAGGATGGCCGAGTGGTCTAAGGCGCCAGACTCAAGGTGAGCAGCCTTCCTAAATATAGGGGCATTCTGGTCTCCGATAGGAGGCGTGGGTTCAAATCCCACTTCTGACATTGCTTTTCCCTAAAAAAAGTAGAAGTTATTCTACACAGAGAATTGCTCCAAATGGTGAAGTGAAAACAATATAACAGTGATTAAGAGTTTGATACATGTCATCAACTGTGAAAAGAAAACACATGAAACTGGAATAATAGTTTGATATGTCATCAATTGCCTACATTTAATTTTTTATTTTTTTTTTTTTCTTTTTTTACGTCCCCAACTTACTACTCACTTTATGATACAGAAAAATAAAAAATTAATAAAAATTGATTTTCATACAGTTGTCAGGATGGCCGAGTGGTCTAAGGCGCCAGACTCAAGGTGAGCAGCCTTCCTAAATGTAGGGGCATTCTGGTCTCCGATAGGAGGCGTGGGTTCAAATCCCACTTCTGACATTGCTTTTCCCTAAAAAAGTAGAAGTTATTCTACACAGAGAATTGCTCCAAATGGTGAAGTGAAAACAATATAACAGTGATTAAGAGTTTGACTTGTCAAACTGAAAAACACATGAAACTGGAATAATAGTTTGATATGTCATCAATTGCCTACATTTGAATTCACTTATGCAATTTCCTTTAAAAAAATACTTTTTAATATATGATTTATTAAGTTTTAGCATTTTTTCTTATTCTATTCTTTGTTGCTAAAGTCCCGCTTGTATCCAACCTACAGTTCAGACTTCATGTTACAGAAAAGTAAAAAATTAAAAATAAATGATTTCATACAGTTGTCAGGATGGCCGAGTGGTCTAAGGCGCCAGACTCAAGGTGAGCAGCCTTCCTAAATATAGGGGCATTCTGGTCTCCGATAGGAGGCGTGGGTTCAAATCCCACTTCTGACATTGCTTTTCCCAAAAAAAGTAGAAGTTATTCTACACATAGAATTGCTCCAAATGGTGAAGTGAAAACAATATAACAGTGATTAAGAGTTTGATACATGTCATCAACTGTGAAAAGAAAACACATGAAACTGGAATAATAGTTTGATATGTCATCAATTGCCTACATTTGAATTCACTTATGCAATTTCCTTTAAAAAAATACTTTTTAATATATGATTAATTAAGTTTTAGCATTTTTTCATATTCAATTCTTTGTTGCTAAAGTCCCGCTCGTATCCAACCTACAGTGATTAAAAGTTTGATACATGTCATCAACTGTGAAAAGAAAACACATGAAACTGGAATAATAGTTTGATATGTCATCAATTGCCTACATTTGAATTCACTTATGCAATTTCCTTTAAAAAAAATACTTTTTAAGATATGATTTATTAAGTTTTAGCATTTTTCTTATTCTATTCTTTGTTGCTAAAGTCCCGCTTGTATCCAACCTACAGTTCAGACTTCATGTTACAGAAAAGTAAAAAAAATAAAAAATAAATGGATTTCATACAGTTGTCAGGATGGCCGAGTGGTCTAAGGCGCCAGACTCAAGGTGAGCAGCCTTCCTAAATATAGGGGCATTCTGGTCTCCGATAGGAGGCGTGGGTTCAAATCCCACTTCTGACATTGCTTTTCCCAAAAAAAGTAGAAGTTATTCTACACAGAGAATTGCTCCAAATGGTGAAGTGAAAACAAAATAACAGTGATTAAGAGTTTGATACATGTCATCAACTGTGAAAAGAAAACACATGAAACTGGAATAATAGTTTGATATGTCATCAATTGCCTACATTTGAATTCACTTATGCAATTTCCTTTAAAAAAATATTTTTTAATATATAATTTATTAAGTTTTAGCATTTTTTCTTATTCTATTCTTTGTTGCTAAAGTCCCGCTTGTATCCAACCTACAGTTCAGACTTCATGTTACAGAAAAGTAAAAAAAAAATAAAATAATGGATACTCATACAGTTGTCAGGATGGCCGAGTGGTCTAAGGCGCCAGACTCAAGGTGAGCAGCCTTCCTAAATATATGGGCATTCTGGTCTCCGATAGGAGGCGTGGGTTCAAATCCCACTTCTGACATTGCTTTTCCCTAAAAAAAGTAGAAGTTATTCTACACAGAGAATTGCTCCAAATGGTGAAGTGAAAACAAAATAACAGTGATTAAGAGTTTGATACATGTCATCAACTGTGAAAAGAAAACACATGAAACTGGAATAATAGTTTGATATGTCATCAATTGCCTACATCATACAGTTGTCAGGATGGCCGAGTGGTCTAAGGCGCCAGACTCAAGGTGAGCAGCCTTCCTAAATATAGGGGCATTCTGGTCTCCGATAGGAGGCGTGGGTTCAAATCCCACTTCTGACATTGCTTTTCCCTAAAAAAGAAGAAGTTATTCTACACAGAGAATTGCTCCAAATGGTGAAGTGAAAACAATATAACAGTGATTAAGAGTTTGATACATGTCATCAACTGTGAAAAGAAAACACATGAAACTGGAATAATAGTTTGATATGTCATCAATTGCCTACATTTGAATTCACTTATGCAATTTCCTTTAAAAAAATACTTTTTAATATATGATTAATTAAGTTTTAGCATTTTTTTCTTATTCTATTCTTTGTTGCTAAAGTCCCGCTTGTATCCAACCTACAGTGTTAAGACTTACATGTTACAGAAAAGTAAACACATGAAATGGAATAATAGTTTGATATGTAATTGCCTCATACAGTTGTCAGGATGGCCGAGTGGTCTAAGGCGCCAGACTCAAGGTGAGCAGCCTTCCTAAATATAGGGGCATTCTGGTCTCCGATAGGAGGCGTGGGTTCAAATCCCACTACTGACATTACTTTTCCCTAAAAAAAGTAGAAGTTATTCTACACAGAGAATTGCTCCAAATGGTGAAGTGAAAACAATATAACAGTGATTAAGAGTTTGATATATGTCATCAACTGTGAAAAGAAAACACATGAAACTGGAATAATAGTTTGATATGTCATCAATTGCCTACATTTGAATTCACTTATGCAATTTCCTTTAAAAAATACTTTTTAATATATGATTAATTAAGTTTTAGCATTTTTTCATATCCAATTCTTTGTTGCTAAAGTCCTGCTCGTATCCAACCTACAGTGATTAAGAGTTTGATACATGTCATCAACTGTGAAAAGAAAACACATGAAACTGGAATAATAGTTTGATATGTCATCAATTGCCTACATTTGAATTCACTTATGCAATTTCCTTAAAAAAATACTTTTTAAGATATGATTTATTAAGTTTTAGCATTTTTCTTATTCTATTCTTTGTTGCTAAAGTCCCGCTTGTATCCAACCTACAGTTCAGACTTCATGTTACAGAAAAGTAAAAAAATTAAAAATAAATGGATTTCATACAGTTGTCAGGATGGCCGAGTGGTCTAAGGCGCCAGACTCAAGGTGAGCAGCCTTCCTAAATATATGGGCATTCTGGTCTCCGATAGGAGGCGTGGGTTCAAATCCCACTTCTGACATTGCTTTTCCCTAAAAAAAGTAGAAGTTATTCTACACAGAGAATTGCTCCAAATGGTGAAGTGAAAACAATATAACAGTGATTAAGAGTTTGATACATGTCATCAACTGTGAAAAGAAAACACATGAAACTGGAATAATAGTTTGATATGTCATCAATTGCCTACATTTGAATTCACTTATGCAATTTCCTTTAAAAAAAATACTTTTTAAGATATGATTTATTAAGTTTTAGCATTTTTTCTTATTCTATTCTTTGTTGCTAAAGTCCCGCTTGTATCCAACCTACAGTTCAGACTTCATGTTACAGAAAAGTAAAAAATAAAAATAAAAATGGATACTCATACAGTTGTCAGGATGGCTGAGTGGTCTAAGGCGCCAGACTCAAGGTGAGCAGCCTTCCTAAATATATGGGCATTCTGGTCTCCGATAGGAGGCGTGGGTTCAAATCCCACTTCTGACATTGCTTTTCCCTAAAAAAAGTAGAAGTTATTCTACACAGAGAATTGCTCCAAATGGTGAAGTGAAAACAATATAACAGTGATTAAGAGTTTGATATATGTCATCAACTGTGAAAAGAAAACACATGAAACTGGAATAATAGTTTGATATGTCATCAATTGCCTACATTTGAATTCACTTATGCAATTTCCTTTAAAAAAAATACTTTTAATATATGATTTATTAAGTTTTAGCATTTTTTCTTATTCTATTCTTTGTTGCTAAAGTCCCGCTTGTATCCAACCTACAGTTCAGACTTCATGTTACAGAAAAGTAAAAAATTAAAAATAAATGGATTCTCATACAGTTGTCAGGATGGCCGAGTGGTCTAAGGCGCCAGACTCAAGGTGAGCAGCCTTCCTAAATATAGGGGCATTCTGGTCTCCGATAGGAGGCGTGGGTTCAAATCCCACTTCTGACATTGCTTTTCCCCTAAAAAAAGTAGAAGTTATTCTACACAGAGAATTGCTCCAAATGGTGAAGTGAAAACAATATAACAGTGATTAAGAGTTTGATACATGTCATCAACAACATTCGGAGAGTACGACCCTGCCTTACACAGGAAGCGGCACAGGTCCTAATCCAGGCACTTGTCATCTCCCCGTCTGGACTACTGCAACTCGCTGTTGGCTGGCCTCCCTGCCTGTGCCATTAAAACCCCTACAACTCATCCAGAATGCCGCAGCCCGTCTGGTGTTCAACCTTCCCAAGTTCTCTCACGTCACCCCCCTCCTCCGCACACTCCACTGGCTTCCAGTTGAAGCTCGCATCCGCTACAAGACCATGGTGCTTGCCTATGGAGCAGTGAGGGGAACGGCACCTCTGTACCTTCGGGCTCTGATCAGTCCCTACACCCAAACGAGGGGCATTGCGTTCATCCACCTCTGGCCTGCTGGCTCCCTTCCTCTCGCGGAAGCATAGTTCCCGCTCAGCCCAGTCAAAACTGTTCGCTGCTCTGGCACCCCAATGGTGGAACAAGCTCCCTCACGACGCCAGGACAGCGGAGTCACTCACCACCTTCCGGAGACATTTCAAACCCCACCTCTTTAAGGGAATACCTGGGATAGGATAAAGTAATCCTTCTACCCCCCAAAAAATTGTAAAGTGGTTATCCCACTGGCTATAGGGGTGAACGCACCAATTGGTGAGTCGCTCTGGATAAGAGCGCCTGCTAAATGACGTAAATGTGCCCCTTGAGCAAGGCACTTAACCCTAATTGCTCCTGTAAGTCGCTCTGGATAAGAGCGTCTGCTAAATGACTAAAATGTAAAATGTAAATGTAATCAACTCTGAAAAGAAAACACATGAAACTGGAATAATAGTTTGATATGTCATCAATTGCCTACATCACACAGTTGTCAGGATGGCTGAGTGGTCTAAGGCGCCAGACTCAAGGTGAGCAGCCTTTCTAAATAACAGCATTCTGGTCTCCGATAGGAGGCGTGGGTTCAAATCCCACTTCTGACATTGCTTTTCCCCCAAAAAATTATAAGTTATTCTACACAGAGAATTGCTCCAAATGGTGAAGTGAAAACAAAATAACAGTGATTAAGAGTTTGATACATGTCATCAACTGTGAAAAGAAAACACATGAAACTGGAATAATAGTTTGATATGTCATCAATTGCCTACATTTGAATTCACTTACGTAATTTCCTTTAAAAAAATACTTTTTAATATATGATTTATTAAGTTTTAGCATTTTTTCTTATTCTATTCTTTGTTGCTAAAGTCCCGCTTGTATCCAACCTACAGTTCAGACTTCATGTTACAGAAAAGTAAAAAATAAAATAAATGGATTTCATACAGTTGTCAGGATGGCCGAGTGGTCTAAGGCGCCAGACTCAAGGTGAGCAGCCTTCCTAAATATATGGGCATTCTGGTCTCCGATAGGAGGCGTGGGTTCAAATCCCACTTCTGACATTGCTTTTCCCTAAAAAAAGTAGAAGTTATTCTACACAGAGAATTGCTCCAAATGGTGAAGTGAAAACAATATAACAGTGATTAAGAGTTTGATACATGTCATCAACTGTGAAAAGAAAATACATGAAACTGGAATAATAGTTTGATATGTCATCAATTGCCTACATCTACAGTTGTCAGGATGGCCGAGTGGTCTAAGGCGCCAGACTCAAGGTGAGCAGCCTTCCTAAATATAGGGGCATTCTGGTCTCCGATAGGAGGCGTGGGTTCAAATCCCACTTCTGACATTGCTTTTCCCTAAAAAAGTAAAGTTATTCTACACATAGAATTGCTCCAAATGGTGACGTGAAAACAATATAACAGTGATTAAAAGTTTGATACATGTCATCAACTGTGAAAAGAAAACACATGAAACTGGAATAATAGTTTGATATGTCATCAATTGCCTACATTTGAATTCACTTATGCAATTTCCTTTAAAAAATACTTTTTAATATATGATTAATTAAGTTTTAGCATTTTTTCATATTCAATTCTTTGTTGCTAAAGTCCCGCTCGTATCCAACCTACAGTGATTAAGAGTTTGATACATGTCATCAACTGTGAAAAGAAAACACATGAAACTGGAATAATAGTTTGATATGTCATCAATTGCCTACATTTGAATTCACTTATGCAATTTCCTTTAAAAAAATACTTTTTAATATATGATTTATTAAGTTTTAGCATTTTTTTCTTATTCTATTCTTTGTTGCTAAAGTCCCGCTTGTATCCAACCTACAGTTCAGACTTCATGTTACAGAAAAGTAAAAAAATTAAAAATAAATGGATTTCATACAGTTGTCAGGATGGCCGAGTGGTCTAAGGCGCCAGACTCAAGGTGAGCAGCCTTCCTAAATATATGGGCATTCTGGTCTCCGATAGGAGGCGTGGGTTCAAATCCCACTTCTGACATTGCTTTTCCCTAAAAAAAGTAGAAGTTATTCTACACAGAGAATTGCTCCAAATGGTGAAGTGAAAACAATATAACAGTGATTAAGAGTTTAATACATGTCATCAACTGTGAAAAGAAAACACATGAAACTGGAATAATAGTTTGATATGTCATCAATTGCCTACAATTGAAAACACTTATGCAATTTCCTTAAAAATAATATTTTTTAATATATAATTTATTAAGTTTTAGCATTTTTTCTTATTCTATTCTTTGTTGCTAAAGTCCCGCTTGTATCCAACCTACAGTTCAGACTTCATGTTACAGAAAAGTAAAAAAATTAAAAATAAATGGATTTCATACAGTTGTCAGGATGGCCGAGTGGTCTAAGGCGCCAGACTCAAGGTGAGCAGCCTTCCTAAATATAGGGGCATTCTGGTCTCCGATAGGAGGTGTGGGTTCAAATCCCACTTCTGACATCGCTTTTCCCTAAAAAAAGTAGAAGTTATTCTACACAGAGAATTGCTCCAAATGGTGAAGTGAAAACAAAATAACAGTGATTAAGAGTTTGATACATGTCATCAACTGTGAAAAGAAAACACATGAAACTGGAATAATAGTTTGATATGTCATCAATTGCCTACATTTGAATTCACTTATGCAATTTCCTTAAAAAAATACTTTTTAAGATATGATTTATTAAGTTTTAGCATTTTTTCATATTCAATTCTTTGTTGCTAAAGTCCCGCTCGTATCCAACCTACAGTGATTAAGAGTTTGATACATGTCATCAACTGTGAAAAGAAAACACATGAAACTGGAATAATAGTTTGATATGTCATCAATTGCCTACATTTGAATTCACTTATGCAATTTCCTTTAAACAAATATTTTTTAATATATAATTTATTAAGTTTTAGCATTTTTTCTTATTCTATTCTTTGTTGCTAAAGTCCCGCTTGTATCCAACCTACAGTTGACTTCATGTTACAGAAAAGTAAAAAAATAAAAATAAATGGATTTCATACAGTTGTCAGGATGGCCGAGTGGTCTAAGGCGCCAGACTCAAGGTGAGCAGCCTTCCTAAATATAGGGGCATTCTGGTCTCCGATAGGAGGCGTGGGTTCAAATCCCACTTCTGACATTCCTTTTGCCTAAAAAAAGTAGAAGTTATTCTACACAGAGAATTGCTCCAAATGGTGAAGTGAAAACAAAATAACAGTGATTAAGAGTTTGATACATGTCATCAACTGTGAAAAGAAAACACATGAAACTGGAATAATAGTTTGATATGTCATCAATTGCCTACATTTGAATTCACTTATGCAATTTCCTTTAAAAAATACTTTTTAATATATGATTAATTAAGTTTTAGCATTTTTTCATATCCAATTCTTTGTTGCTAAAGTCCTGCTCGTATCCAACCTACAGTGATTAAAAGTTTGATACATGTCATCAACTGTGAAAAGAAAACACATGAAACTGGAATAATAGTTTGATATGTCATCAATTGCCTACATTTGAATTCACTTTTGCAATTTCCTTAAAAAAAATACTTTTTAATATATGATTTATTAAGTTTTAGCATTTTTTCTTATTCTATTCTTTGTTGCTAAAGTCCCGCTTGTATCCAACCTACAGTTCAGACTTCATGTTACAGAAAAGTAAAAAAATTAAAAATAAATGGATTTCATACAGTTGTCAGGATGGCCGAGTGGTCTACGGCGCCAGACTCAAGGTGAGCAGCCTTCCTAAATATATGGGCATTCTGGTCTCCAATAGGAGGGGTGGGTTCAAATCCCACTTCTGACATTACTTTCTCCTAAAAAAAGTAGAAGTTATTCTACACAGAGAATTGCTCCAAATGGTGAAGTGAAAACAAAATAACAGTGATTAAGAGTTTGATACATGTCATCAACTGTGAAAAGAAAACACATGAAACTGGAATAATAGTTTGATATGTCATCAATTGCCTACATTTGAATTCACTTATGCAATTTCCTTTAAAAAATACTTTTTAATATATGATTTATTAAGTTTTAGCATTTTTTCTTATTATATTCTTTGTTGCTAAAGTCCCGCTTGTATCCAACCTACAGTTCAGACTTCATGTTACAGAAAAGTAAAAAAATTAAAAATAAATGGATTTCATACAGTTGTCAGGATGGCCGAGTGGTCTAAGGCGCCAGACTCAAGGTGAGCAGCCTTCCTAAATATAGGGGCATTCTGGTCTCCGATAGGAGGCGTGGGTTCAAATCCCACTTCTGACATTGCTTTTCCCTAAAAAAAGTAGAAGTTATTCTACACAGAGAATTGCTCCAAATGGTGAAGTGAAAACAATATAACAGTGATTAAGAGTTTGATACATGTCATCAACTGTGAAAAGAAAACACATGAAACTGGAATAATAGTTTGATATGTCATCAATTGCCTACATCATACAGTTGTCAGGATGGCCGAGTTCTAAGGACTCAAGGTAACTTTAAATATATGGCATTCTGGTTCATAGGAGGTGTGTTCAAATCCCACTTCTGACATTGCTTTTCCTAAAAAATTATTCTACACAGAATTGCTCCAAATGGTGAAGTGAAAACATATAACAGTGATTAAGAGTTTGATCATCAACAAAGAAAAACACATGAAACTGGAATAATAGTTTGATATGTCATCAATTGCCTACATTTGAATTCACTTACGTAATTTCCTTTAAAAAAATACTTTTTAATATATGATTAATTAAGTTTTAGCATTTTTTCATATTCTATTCTTTGTTGCTAAAGTCCCGCTCGTATCCAACCTACAGTGATTAAGAGTTTGATACATGTCATCAACTGTGAAAAGAAAACACATGAAACTGGAATAATAGTTTGATATGTCATCAATTGCCTACATTTGAATTCACTTATGCAATTTCCTTTAAAAAAATAATTTTTAAGATATGATTTATTAAGTTTTAGCATTTTTTCTTATTCTATTCTTTGTTGCTAAAGTCCCGCTTGTATCCAACCTACAGTTCAGACTTCATGTTACAGAAAAGTAAAAAAATTAAAAATAAATGGATTTCATACAGTTGTCAGGATGGCCGAGTGGTCTAAGGCGCCAGACTCAAGGTGAGCAGCCTTCCTAAATATAGGGGCATTCTGGTCTCCGATAGGAGGCGTGGGTTCAAATCCCACTTCTGACATTGCTTTTCCCTAAAAAAAGTAGAAGTTATTCTACACAGAGAATTGCTCCAAATGGTGAAGTGAAAACAATATAACAGTGATTAAGAGTTTGATACATGTCATCAACTGTGAAAAGAAAAACTTCTCATTCCTTTTTCTATTTAATTTATATTAAAGCATTTTATCAGTATTAAAGTTTATACATGTCTCAACTGTGAAAAGAAAACACATGAAACGGAATAATAGTTTGATATGTCATCAATTGCCTACATTTGAATTCACTTATGCAATTTCCTTTAAAAAAATACTTTTTAATATATGATTTATTAAGTTTTAGCATTTTTTCTTATTCTATTCTTTGTTGCTAAAGTCCCGCTTGTATCCAACCTACAGTTCAGACTTCATGTTACAGAAAAGTAAAAAAAATAAAAATAAATGGATGCTCATACAGTTGTCAGGATGGCCGAGTGGTCTAAGGCGCCAGACTCAAGGTGAGCAGCCTTCCTAAATATAGGGGCATTCTGGTCTCCGATAGGAGGCGTGGGTTCAAATCCCACTTCTGACATTCCTTTTCCCTAAAAAAAGTAGAAGTTATTCTACACAGAGAATTGCTCCAAATGGTGAAGTGAAAACAAAATAACAGTGATTAAGAGTTTGATACATGTCATCAACTGTGAAAAGAAAACACATGAAACTGGAATAATAGTTTGATATGTCATCAATTGCCTACATTTGAATTCACTTATGCAATTTCCTTTAAAAAAATACTTTTTAAGATATGATTTATTAAGTTTTAGCATTTTTTCTTATTCTATTCTTTGTTGCTAAAGTCCCGCTTGTATCCAACCTACAGTTCAGACTTCATGTTACAGAAAAGTAAAAAAATTAAAAATAAATAGATTTCATACAGTTGTCAGGATTGCCGAGTGGTCTAAGGCGCCAGACTCAAGGTGAGCAGCCTTCCTAAATATAGGGGCATTCTGGTCTCCGATAGGAGGCGTGGGTTCAAATCCCACTTCTGACATTGCTTTTCCCTAAAAAATAGAAGTTATTCTACACATAGAATTGCTCCAAATGGTGAAGTGAAAACAATATAACAGTGATTAAGAGTTTGATACATGTCATCAACTGTGAAAAGAAAACACATGAAACTGGAATAATAGTTTGATATGTCATCAATTGCCTACATCATACAGTTGTCAGGATGGCCGAGTGGTCTAAGGCGCCAGACTCAAGGTGAGCAGCCTTCCTAAATATAGGGGCATTCTGGTCTCCGATAGGAGGCGTGGGTTCAAATCCCACTTCTGACATTGCTTTTCCCTAAAAAAGTAGAAGTTATTCTACACATAGAATTGCTCCAAATGGTGAAGTGAAAACAATATAACAGTGATTAAGAGTTTGATTCATCAACTGTGAAAAGAAAACACATGAAACTGGAATAATAGTTTGATATGTCATCAATTGCCTACATTTGAATTCACTTACGTAATTTCCTTTAAAAAAATACTTTTTAACATATGATTAATGAAGTTTTAGCATTTTTTCATATTCTATTCTTTGTTGCTAAAGTCCCGCTCGTATCCAACCTACAGTGATTAAGAGTTTGATACATGTCATCAACTGTGAAAAGAAAACACATGAAACTGGAATAATAGTTTGATATGTCATCAATTGCCTACATTTGAATTCACTTATGCAATTTCCTTAAAAAAAATACTTTTTAAGATATGATTTATTAAGTTTTAGCATTTTTCTTATTCTATTCTTTGTTGCTAAAGTCCCGCTTGTATCCAACCTACAGTTCAGACTTCATGTTACAGAAAAGTAAAAAATGTAAAAATAAATGGATTTCATACAGTTGTCAGGATGGCCGAGTGGTCTAAGGCGCCAGACTCAAGGTGAGCAGCCTTCCTAAATATAGGGGCATTCTGGTCTCCGATAGGAGGCGTGGGTTCAAATCCCACTTCTGACATTGCTTTTCCCTAAAAAAGTAGAAGTTATTCTACACAGAGAATTGCTCCAAATGGTGAAGTGAAAACAATATAACAGTGATTAAGAGTTTGATACATGTCATCAACTGTGAAAAGAAAAGACATGAAACTGAATAATAGTTTGATATGTCATCAATTGCCTACATCATACAGTTGTCAGGATGGCGAGTGGTCTAAGGCGCCAGACTCAAGGTGAGCAGCCTTCCTAAATATAGGGGCATTCTGGTCTCCGATAGGAGGCGTGGGTTCAAATCCCACTTCTGACATTGCTTTTCCCTAAAAAAAGTAGAAGTTATTCTACACAGAGAATTGCTCCAAATGGTGAAGTGAAAACAATATAACAGTGATTAAGAGTTTGATATATGTCATCAACTGTGAAAAGAAAACACATGAAACTGGAATAATAGTTTGATATGTCATCAATTGCCTACATTTGAATTCACTTATGCAATTTCCTTTAAAAAAATACTTTTTAATATATGATTAATTAAGTTTTAGCATTTTTTCATATTCAATTCTTTGTTGCTAAAGTCCCGCTCGTATCCAAACTACAGTGATTAAGAGTTTGATACATGTCATCAACTGTGAAAAGAAAACACATGAAACTGGAATAATAGTTTGATATGTCATCAATTGCCTACATTTGAATTCACTTATGCAATTTCCTTTAAAAAAATACTTTTTAATATATGATTTATTAAGTTTTAGCATTTTTTCTTATTCTATTCTTTGTTGCTAAAGTCCCGCTTGTATCCAACCTACAGTTCAGACTTCATGTTACAGAAAAGTAAAAAAATTAAAAATAAATGGATGCTCATACAGTTGTCAGGATGGCCGAGTGGTCTAAGGCGCCAGACTCAAGGTGAGCAGCCTTCCTAAATGTAGGGGCATTCTGGTCTCCGATAGGAGGAGTGGGTTCAAATCCCACTTCTGACATTCCTTTTCTCTAAAAAAAGTAGAAGTTATTCTACACAGAGAATTGCTCCAAATGGTGAAGTGAAAACAATATAACAGTGATTAAGAGTTTGATACATGTCATCAACTGTGAAAAGAAAACACATGAAACTGGAATAATAGTTTGATATGTCATCAATTGCCTACATTTGAATTCACTTATGCAATTTCCTTTAAAAAAATACTTTTTAATATATGATTTATTAAGTTTTAGCATTTTTTCTTATTCTATTCTTTGTTGCTAAAGTCCCGCTTGTATCCAACCTACAGTTCAGACTTCATGTTACAGAAAAGTAAAACAATTAAAAATAAATGGATTTCATACAGTTGTCAGGATGGCCGAGTGGTCTAAGGCGCCAGACTCAAGGTGAGCAGCCTTCCTAAATATAGGGGCATTCTGGTCTCCGATAGGAGGTGTGGGTTCAAATCCCACTTCTGACATTGCTTTTCCCTAAAAAAAGTAGAAGTTATTCTACACAGAGAATTGCTCCAAATGGTGAAGTGAAAACAAAATAACAGTGATTAAGAGTTTGATACATGTCATCAACTGTGAAAAGAAAACACATGAAACTGGAATAATAGTTTGATATGTCATCAATTGCCTACATCATACAGTTGTCAGGATGGCCGAGTGGTCTAAGGCGCCAGACTCAAGGTGAGCAGCCTTCCTAAATATAGGGGCATTCTGGTCTCCGATAGGGGGTGTGGGTTCAAATCCCACATCTGACAGTTCTTTTCCCTAAAAAAGTAGAAGTTATTCTACACAGAGAATTGCTCCAAATGGTGAATTGAAAACAAAATAACAGTGATTAAGAGTTTGAAAAGAAAAACACATGAAACTGGAATAATAGTTTGATATGTCATCAATTGCCTACATTTGAATTCACTTATGTAATTTCCTTTAAAAATATACTTTTTAATATATGATTAATTAAGTTTTAGCATTTTTTCATATTCAATGCTTTGTTGCTAAAGTCCCGCTCGTATCCAACCTACAGTGATTAAAAGTTTGATACATGTCATCAACTGTGAAAAGAAAACACATGAAACTGGAATAATAGTTTGATATGTCATCAATTGCCTACATTTGAATTCACTTACGTAATTTCCTTTAAAAAAATACTTTTTAATATATGATTAATTAAGTTTTAGCATTTTTTCATATTCAATTCTTTGTTGCTAAAGTCCCGCTTGTATCCAAACTACAGTGATTAAGAGTTTGATACATGTCATCAACTGTGAAAAGAAAACACATGAAACTGGAATAATAGTTTGATATGTCATCAATTGCCTACATTTGAATTCACTTATGCAATTTCCTTTAAAAAAAAATACTTTTTAAGATATGATTTATTAAGTTTTAGCATTTTTTCTTATTCTATTCTTTGTTGCTAAAGTCCCGCTTGTATCCAACCTACAGTTCAGACTTCATGTTACAGAAAAGTAAAAAAATTAAAAATAAATGGATTTCATACAGTTGTCAGGATGGCCGAGTGGTCTAAGGCGCCAGACTCAAGGTGAGCAGCCTTCCTAAATATAGGGGCATTCTGGTCTCCGATAGGAGGCGTGGGTTCAAATCCCACTTCTGACATTGCTTTTCTCTAAAAAAGTAGAAGTTATTCTACACAGAGAATTGCTCCAAATGGTGAAGTGAAAACAATATAACAGTGATTAAGAGTTTGATACATGTCATCAACTGTGAAAAGAAAACACATGAAACTGGAATAATAGTTTGATATGTCATCAATTGCCTACATCATTCAGTTGTCAGGATGGCTGAGTGGTCTAAGGCGTTACTAAAGGTGAGCAGCCTTCCTAAATATAGGGGGCATTCTGGTCTCCGATAGGAGGCGTGGGTTCAAATCCAACTTCTGACATTGCTTTTCCCAAAAAAAGTTGAAGTTATTCTACACAGAGAATTGCTCCAAATGGTGAAGTGAAAACAATATAACAGTTGTGTCAATTCCTGACTACAAGCTATACCGAGCACTCAAGCCTAAATCCATCCAGGGTGCTCAAAGCACTCCCAACCTGCAGGGGCAACCATGCAACCGGAGCTGTTGAAACCAACCACCAGGAAGTGCTCTGGGGACCATATTAACGTGCGCACCCACAAGCAGTGCATGTGCATGGCATCGAAATGTTTGGTAAAAGCTTACTTGGCTCTCACTCATTCCTGAGAAGAGATACCAATGACCACAGCTCCTGATCATCCAAAGACGCAACTGGTAGGACAGAATGTGTTGTGAATTCATGCTTCTATATGCCCTTTTGTTTGGTTGTAACATACAATACAATTATTAATTAAATTAAATAGTAAGACTTCATTATGTGAACGTAGTACTTGACAGTAACGTTACTATAATCATGTGTATTGTTAAATGTTTAATTATGATATTGATATTTAATTATTAACTTGCAATGATCCTAGGTTAATCTAAATGATGAAATGATTGTTTGGTTAGGTTGAGGATTCAGTAACATTAGTTTATGCTTATTTTTGAGAAAGTGGAATTGAGAGGTATTTGTAACTAATCCATGGGTTTTGTTTGTGTGTTTTGAAGGTTATCAACCTATTCTGTTCCATCTTTGTGACAATAAAAAAATCATAAAGTGAACAGTTTTGAGTTGTCCTTTGCGTTCATCAAGGATAAAGCCGTTTTCAAGTTTGGGCAGAGCTGTGGTCAGCCAGAAATCACGCAGAACTTGACAATAACAGTGATTAAGAGTTTGATACATGTCATCAACTGTGAAAAGAAAAGACATGAAACTGGAATAATAGTTTGATATGTCATCAATTGCCTATATTTGAATTCACGTATGCAATTTCCTTTAAAAATACTTTTTAATATATGATTTATTAAGTTTTAGAATTTTTTTCATATTCAATTCTTTGTTGCTAAAGTACCGCTCGTATCCAACCTACAGTGATTAAGATTTTGATACATGTCATCAACTGTGAAAAGAAAACACATGAAACTGGAATAATAGTTTGATATGTCATCAATTGCCTACATTTGAATTCACTTATGCAATTTCCTTTAAAAAAATACTTTTTAATACATGATTTATTAAGTTTTAGCATTTTTTTCTTATTCTATTCTTTGTTGCTAAAGTCCCGCTTGTATCCAACCTACAGTTCAGACTTCATGTTACAGAAAAGTATAAAAAATTAAAAATAAATGGAATTCATACAGTTGTCAGGATGGCCGAGTGGTCTAAGGCGCCAGACTCAAGGTGAGCAGCCTTCCTAAATATAGGGGCATTCTGGTCTCCGATAGGAGGCGTGGGTTCAAATCCCACTCCTGACATTGCTTTTCCCTAAAAAAGTAGAAGTTATTCTACACATAGAATTGCTCCAAATGGTGAAGTGAAAACAATATAACAGTGATTAAGAGTTTGATACATGTCATCAACTGTGAAAAGAAAACACATGAAACTGGAATAATAGTTTGATATGTCATCAATTGCCTACATTTGAATTCACTTATGCAATTTCCTTTAAAAAAATACTTTTTAATATATGATTTATTAAGTTTTAGCATTTTTTTCTTATTCTATTCTTTGTTGCTAAAGTCCCGCTTGTATCCAACCTACAGTTCAGACTTCATGTTACAGAAAAGTAAAAAAATTAAAAATAAATGGATGCTCATACAGTTGTCAGGATGGCCGAGTGGTCTAAGGCGCCAGACTCAAGGTGAGCATCCTTCCTAAATATATGGGCATTCTGGTCTCCGATAGGAGGAGTGGGTTCAAATCCCACTGCTGACATTGCATTTCTCTAAAAAAAGTAGAAGTTATTCCACACAGAGAATTGCTCCAAATGGTGAAGTGAAAACAATATAACAGTGATTAAGAGTTTAATAAATGTCATCAACTGTGAAAAGAAAACACATGAAACTGGAATAATAGTTTGATATGTCATCAATTGCCTACATCATTCAGTTGTCAGGATGGCTGAGTGGTCTAAGGCGCCAGACTAAAGGTGAGCATCCTTCCTAAATATAGGGGCATTCTGGTCTCCGATAGGAGGCGTGGGTTCAAATCCAACTTCTGACATTGCTTTTCCCAAAAAAAAGTTGAAGTTATTCTACACATAGAATTGCTCCAAATGGTGAAGTGAAAACAATATAACAGTGATTAAGAGTTTGATACATGTCATCAACTGTGAAAAGAAAAGACATGAAACTGGAATAATAGTTTGATATGTCATCAATTGCCTACATTTGAATTCACTTATGCAATTTCCTTAAAAAAATACTTTTTAATATATGATTTATTAAGTTTTAGCATTTTTTTCATATTCAATTCTTTGTTGCTAAAGTCCCGCTCGTATCCAACCTACAGTGATTAAGATTTTATACATGTCATCAACTGTGAAAAGAAAACACATGAAACTGGAATAATAGTTTGATATGTCATCAATTGCCTACATTTGAATTCACTTATGCAATTTCCTTTAAAAAAACACTTTTTAATACATGATTTATTAAGTTTTAGCATTTTTTCATATTCAATTATTTGTTGCTAAAGTCCCGCTCGTATCCAACCTACAGTGATTAAGAGTTTGATACATGTCATCAACTGTGAAAAGAAAACACATGAAACTGGAATAATAGTTTGATATGTCATCAATTGCCTACATTTGAATTCACTTATGCAATTTCCTTTAAAAAAATACTTTTTAAGATATGATTTATTAAGTTTAAAAAAAAATTCTTATTCTATTCTTTGTTGCTAAAGTCCCGCTTGTATCCAACCTACAGTTCAGACTTCATGTTACAGAAAAGTAAAAAAATAAAAAATAAATGGATGCTCATACAGTTGTCAGGATGGCCGAGTGGTCTAAGGCGCCAGACTCCAGGTGAGCATCCTTCCTAAATATATGGGCATTCTGGTCTCCGATAGGAGGCGTGGGTTCAAATCCCACTTCTGACATTGCTTTTCCCTAAAAAAAGTAGAAGTTATTCTACACAGAGAATTGCTCCAAATGGTGAAGTGAAAACAATATAACAGTGATTAAGAGTTTAATAAATGTCATCAACTGTGAAAAGAAAACACATGAAACTGGAATAATAGTTTGATATGTCATCAATTGCCTACATTTGAATTCACTTACGTAATTTCCTTTAAAATACTTTTAACATATGATTAATTAAGTTTTAGCATTTTTCATATTCTATTCTTTGTTGCTAAAGTCCCGCTGTATACAACCACAGTGATTAAGAGTTTGATACATGTCATCAACTGTGAAAAGAAAACACATGAAACTGGAATAATAGTTTGATATGTCATCAATTGCCTACATTTGAATTCACTTATGCAATTTCCTTTAAAAAAATACTTTTTAATATATGATTTATTAAGTTTTAGCATTTTTTCTTATTCTATTCTTTGTTGCTAAAGTCCCGCTTGTATCCAACCTACAGTTCAGACTTCATGTTACAGAAAAGTAAAAAAATTAAAAATAAATGGATGCTCATACAGTTGTCAGGATGGCCGAGTGGTCTAAGGCGCCAGACTCAAGGTGAGCAGCCTTCCTAAATATATGGGCATTCTGGTCTCCGATAGGAGGAGTGGGTTCAAATCCCACTTCTGACATTGCTTTTCTCTAAAAAAAAGTAGAAGTTATTCCACACAGAGAATTGCTCCAAATGGTGAAGTGAAAACAATATAACAGTGATTAAGAGTTTGATACATGTCATCAACTGTGAAAAGAAAACACATGAAACTGGAATAATAGTTTGATATGTCATCAATTGCCTACGTCATTCAGTTGTCAGGATGGCTGAGTGGTCTAAGGCGCCAGACTAAAGGTGAGCATCCTTCCTAAATATAGGGGCATTCTGGTCTCCGATAGGAGGCGTGGGTTCAAATCCAACTTCTGACATTGCTTTTCCCAAAAAAAAGTTGAAGTTATTCTACACATAGAATTGCTCCAAATGGTGAAGTGAAAACAATATAACAGTGATTAAGAGTTTGATACATGTCATCAACTGTGAAAAGAAAAGACATGAAACTGGAATAATAGTTTGATATGTCATCAATTGCCTATATTTGAATTCACGTATGCAATTTCCTTTAAAAAAATACTTTTTAATATATGATTTATTAAGTTTTAGCATTTTTTCATATTCAATTCTTTGTTGCTAAAGTACCGCTCGTATCCAACCTACAGTGATTAAGATTTTGATACATGTCATCAACTGTGAAAAGAAAACACATGAAACTGGAATAATAGTTTGATATGTCATCAATTGCCTACATTTGAATTCACTTATGCAATTTCCTTTAAAAAAACACTTTTTAATACATGATTTATTAAGTTTTAGCATTTTTTCTTATTCTATTCTTTGTTGCTAAAGTCCCGCTTGTATCCAACCTACAGTTCAGACTTCATGTTACAGAAAGTATAAAAATAAAAAATAAATGGAATTCATTCAGTTGTCAGGATGGCCGAGTGGTCTAAGGCGCCAGACTCAAGGTGAGCAGCCTTCCTAAATATAGGGGCATTCTGGTCTCCGATAGGAGGCGTGTGTTCAAATCCCACTCCTGACATTGCTTTTCCCTAAAAAAAGTAGAAGTTATTCTACACAGAGAATTGCTCCAAATGGTGAAGTGAAAACAATATAACAGTGATTAAGAGTTTGATACATGTCATCAACTGTGAAAAGAAAACACATGAAACTGGAATAATAGTTTGATATGTCATCAATTGCCTACATCATACAGTTGTCAGGATGGCTGAGTGGTCTAAAGCGCCAGACTCAAGGTGAGCAGCCTTCCTAAATATAGGGGCATTCTGGTCTCCGATAGGAGGTGTGGGTTCAAATCCAACTTCTGACATTGCTTTTCCCTAAAAAAGAAGAAGTTATTCTACACATAGAATTGCTCCAAATGGTCCGAAGTAAAAACAATATAACAGTGATTAAGAGTTTGATACATGTCATCAACTGTGAAAAGAAAAGACATGAAACTTGAATAATAGTTTGATATGTCATCAATTGCCTATGTTTGAATTCACGTATGCAATTTCCTTTAAAAAAATACTTTTTAATATATGATTTATTAAGTTTTAGCATTTTTTCTTATTCTATTCTTTTTTGCTATAGTCCCGCTTGTATCCAACCTACAGTTCAGACTTCATGTTACAGAAAAGTAAAAAAATTAAAAATAAATAGATTTCATACAGTTGTCAGGATGGCCGAGTGGTCTAAGGCGCCAGACTCAAGGTGAGCAGCCTTCCTAAATATAGGGGCATTCTGGTCTCCGATAGGAGGCGTGGGTTCAAATCCCACTTCTGACATTGCTTTTCCCAGAAGTCAATTGCTCCAAATGGTGAAGTGAAAAAATTTAACAGTGATTAAGAGTTTGATACATGTCATCAACTGTGAAAAGAAAATACATGAAACTGGAATAATAGTTTGATATGTCATCAATTGCCTACATATTTCAACTTCATACAGTTGTCAGGATGGCTGAGTGGTCTAAGGCGCCAGACTCAAGGTGAGCAGCCTTCCTAAATATAGGGGCATTCTGGTCTCCGATAGGAGGCGTGGGTTCAAATCCAACTTCTGACATTACTTTTCCCTAAAAAAAGTAGAAGTTATTCTACACATAGAATTGCTCCAAATGGTGAAGTGAAAACAATATAACAGTGATTAAGAGTTTGATACATGTCATCAACTGTGAAAAGAAAAGACATGAAACTGGAATAATAGTTTGATATGTCATCAATTGCCTATATTTGAATTCACGTATGCAATTTCCTTTAAAAAATACTTTTTAATATATGATTTATTAAGTTTTAGCATTTTTTCATATTCAATTCTTTGTTGCTAAAGTCCCGCTCGTATCCAACCTACAGTGATTAAGATTTTGATACATGTCATCAACTGTGAAAAGAAAACACATGAAACTGGAATAATAGTTTGATATGTCATCAATTGCCTACATTTGAATTCACTTATGCAATTTCCTTTAAAAAAATACTTTTTAATATATGATTTATTAAGTTAAAAAAATTTTCTTATTCTATTCTTTGTTGCTAAAGTCCCGCTTGTATCCAACCTACAGTTCAGACTTCATGTTACAGAAAAGTAAAAAAAATAAAAAAATTAATGGATGCGCATACAGTTGTCAGGATGGCCGAGTGGTCTAAGGCGCCAGACTCAAGTTGAGCATCCTTCCTAAATATATGGGCATTCTGGTCTCCGATAGGAGGAGTGGGTTCAAATCCCACTGCTGACATTGCATTTCTCTAAAAAAAGTAGAAGTTATTCTACACAGAGAATTGCTCCAAATGGTGAAGTGAAAACAATATAACAGTGATTAAGAGTTTGATACATGTCATCAACTGTGAAAAGAAAAGACATGAAACTGGAATAATAGTTTGATATGTCATCAATTGCCTATATTTGAATTCACGTATGCAATTTCCTTTAAAAAATACTTTTTAATATATGATTTATTAAGTTTTAGCATTTTTTCATATTCAATTCTTTGTTGCTAAAGTCCCGCTCGTATCCAACCTACAGTGATTAAGAGTTTGATACATGTCATCAACTGTGAAAAGAAAACACATGAAACTGGAATAATAGTTTGATATGTCATCAATTGCCTACATTTGAATTCACTTATGCAATTTCCTTAAAAAATAATAATTTTTAAGATATGATTTATTAAGTTTTAACATTTTTTCTTATTCTATTCTTTGTTGCTAAAGTCCCGCTTGTATCCAACCTACAGTTCAGACTTCATGTTACAGAAAAGTAAAAAAAATTAAAAATAAATGGATGCTCATACAGTTGTCAGGATGGCCGAGTGGTCTAAGGCGCCAGACTCAAGGTGAGCAGCCTTCCTAAATATATGGGCATTCTGGTCTCCGATAGGAGGAGTGGGTTCAAATCCCACTTCTGACATTGCTTTTCTCTAAAAAAAGTAGAAGTTATTCTACACAGAGAATTGCTCCAAATGGTGAAGTGAAAACAATATAACAGTGATTAAGAGTTTGATACATGTCATCAACTGTGAAAAGAAAACACATGAAACTGGAATAATAGTTTGATATGTCATCAATTGCCTACATTTGAATTCACTTATGCAATTTCCTTTAAAAAAATACTTTTTAATATATGATTTATTAAGTTTTAGCATTTTTTCATATTCAATTCTTTGTTGCTAAAGTCCCGTCGTATCCAACCTACAGTGATTATGAGTTTGATACATGTCATCAACTGTGAAAAGAAAACACATGAAACTGGAATAATAGTTTGATATGTCATCAATTGCCTACATTTGAATTCACTTATGCAATTTCCTTAAAAAATAATAATTTTTAAGATATGATTTATTAAGTTTTAACATTTTTTCTTATTCTATTCTTTGTTGCTAAAGTCCCGCTTGTATCCAACCTACAGTTCAGACTTCATGTTACAGAAAAGTAAAAAAAATAAAAAATAAATGGATGCTCATACAGTTGTCAGGATGGCCGAGTGGTCTAAGGCGCCAGACTCCAGGTGAGCATCCTTCCTAAATATATGGGCATTCTGGTCTCCGATAGGAGGAGTGGGTTCAAATCCCACTGCTGACATTGCATTTCTCTAAAAAAAGTAGAAGTTATTCTACACAGAGAATTGCTCCAAATGGTGAAGTGAAAACAATATAACAGTGATTAAGAGTTTAATAATTGTCATCAACTGTGAAAAGAAAACACATGAAACTGGAATAATAGTTTGATATGTCATCAATTGCCTACATTTGAATTCACTTACGTAATTTCCTTTAAAAAAATACTTTTTAACATATGATTAATTAAGTTTTAGCATTTTTTCATATTCTATTCTTTGTTGCTAAAGTCCCGCTCGTATACAACCTACAGTGATTAAGAGTTTGATACATGTCATCAACTGTGAAAAGAAAACACATGAAACTGGAATAATAGTTTGATATGTCATCAATTGCCTACATTTGAATTCACTTATGCAATTTCCTTTAAAAAAATACTTTTTAATATATGATTTATTAAGTTTTAGCATTTTTTCTTATTCTATTCTTTTTTGCTAAAGTCCCGCTTGTATCCAACCTACAGTTCAGACTTCATGTTACAGAAAAGTAAAAAAATTAAAAATAAATGGATGCTCATACAGTTGTCAGGATGGCCGAGTGGTCTAAGGCGCCAGACTCAAGGTGAGCATCCTTCCTAAATATATGGGCATTCTGGTCTCCGATAGGAGGAGTGGTTCAAATCCCACTTCTGACATTGCTTTTCCCTAAAAAAGTAGAAGTTATTCCACACAGAGAATTGCTCCAAATGGTGAAGTGAAAACAATATAACAGTGATTAAGAGTTTGATAAATGTCATCAACTGTGAAAAGAAAACACATGAAACTGGAATAATAGTTTGATATGTCATCAATTGCCTACATCATTTAATAAAAAACATACAGTTGTCAGGATGGCTGAGTGGTCTAAGGCGCCAGACTAAAGGTGAGCATCCTTCCTAAATATAGGGGCATTCTGGTCTCCGATAGGAGGCGGGGTTCAAACCCAACTTCTGACATTGCTTTTCCCAAAAAAAAGTTGAAGTTATTCTACACAGAGAATTGCTCCAAATGGTGAAGTGAAAACAATATAACAGTGATTAAGAGTTTGATACATGTCATCAACTCTGAAAAGAAAATACATGAAACTGGAATAATAGTTTGATATGTCATCAATTGCCTACATTTGAATTCACTTATGCAATTTCCTTTAAAAAATACTTTTTAATATATGATTAATTAAGTTTTAGCATTTTTTCATATTCAATTCTTTGTTGCTAAAGTACCGCTTGTATCCAACCTACAGTGATTAAGATTTTGATACATGTCATCAACTGTGAAAAGAAAAGACATGAAACTGGAATAATAGTTTGATATGTCATCAATTGCCTACATTTGAATTCACTTATGCAATTTCCTTTAAAAAAATACTTTTTAATACATGATTTATTAAGTTTTAGCATTTTTTTCTTATTCTATTCTTTGTTGCTAAAGTCCCGCTTGTATCCAACCTACAGTTCAGACTTCATGTTACAGAAAGTATAAAAATAAAAAATAAATGGAATTCATTCAGTTGTCAGGATGGCCGAGTGGTCTAAGGCGCCAGACTCAAGGTGAGCAGCCTTCCTAAATATAGGGGCATTCTGGTCTCCGATAGGAGGCGTGTGTTCAAATCCCACACCTGACATTGCTTTTCCCTAAAAAAAAGTAGAAGTTATTCTACACAGAGAATTGCTCCAAATGGTGAAGTGAAAACAATATAACAGTGATTAAGAGTTTGATACATGTCATCAACTGTGAAAAGAAAACACATGAAACTGGAATAATAGTTTGATATGTCATCAATTGCCTACATCATACAGTTGTCAGGATGGCTGAGTGGTCTAAAGCGCCAGACTCAAGGTGAGCAGCCTTCCTAAATATAGGGGCATTCTGGTCTCCGATAGGAGGTGTGGGTTCAAATCCAACTTCTGACATTGCTTTTCCCTAAAAAAAGAAGAAGTTATTCTACACATAGAATTGCTCCAAATGGTGAAGTAAAAACAATATAACAGTGATTAAGAGTTTGATACATGTCATCAACTGTGAAAAGAAAATACATGAAACTTGAATAATAGTTTGATATGTCATCAATTGCCTATATTTGAATTCACGTATGCAATTTCCTTTAAAAAAATACTTTTTAATATATGATTTATTAAGTTTTAGCATTTTTTCTTATTCTATTCTTTTTTGCTATAGTCCCGCTTGTATCCAACCTACAGTTCAGACTTCATGTTACAGAAAAGTAAAAAATTAAAAATAAATAGATTTCATACAGTTGTCAGGGATTGCCGAGTGGTCTAAGGCGCCAGACTCAAGGTGAGCAGCCTTCCTAAATATAGGGGCATTCTGGTCTCCGATAGGAGGCGTGGGTTCAAATCCCACTTCTGACATTGCTTTTCCCAGAAAATTGCTCCAAATGGGGAAGTGAAAAAAATGTAACAGTGATTAAGAGTTTGATACATGTCATCAACTGTGAAAAAGAAAAGACATGAAACTGAATAATAGTTTGATATGTCATCAATTGCCTATATTTGAATTCACTGTATGTAATTTCCTTTAAAAAATACTTTTTAATATATGATTTATTAAGTTTTAGCATTTTTTTCATAATCAATTCTTTGTTGCTAAAGTCCCGCTTCGTATCCAACCTACAGTGATTAAGAGTTTGATACATGTCATCAACTGTGAAAAGAAAACACATGAAACTGGAATAATAGTTTGATATGTCATCAATTGCCTACATTTGAATTCACTTATGCAATTTCCTTAAAAAAATACTTTTTAAGATATGATTTATTAAGTTAAAAAAATTTCTTATTCTATTCTTTGTTGCTAAAGTCCCGCTTGTATCCAACCTACAGTTCAGACTTCATGTTACAGAAAAGTAAAAAAATAAAAAAT
>NW_025537658.1:0-29800 GCF_020615455.1 Coregonus clupeaformis | reverse complement strand
ACATTTTAGTCATTTATGCAGACGCTCTTATCCAGAGCGACTTACAGGAGCAATTAGGGTTAAGTGCCTTGCTCAAGGGCACATTTACGTCATTTAGCAGACGCTCTTATCAAGAGTGACTCACAAATTGGTGCATTCACCCTATAGCCAGTGGGATAACCACTTTACAATTTTGGGGTAAGGATTACTTTATCCTATCCCAGGTATTCCCTTAAAGAGGTGGGGTTTCAAATGTCTCCGGAAGGTGGTGAGTGACTCCGCTGTCCTGGCGTCGTGAGGGAGCTTGTTTCACCATTGGGGTGCCAGAGCAGCGAACAGTTTTGACTGGGCTGAGTGGGAACTATGCTTCCGCAGAGGAAGGGGAGCCAGCAGGCCAGAGAGGTGGATGAACGCAATGCCCTCGTTTGGGTGTAGGGACTGGATCAGAGCCCGAAGGTACAGAGGTGCCGTTCCCCTCACTGCTCCATAGGCAAGCACCATGGTCTTGTAACGGATGCGAGCTTCAACTGGAAGCCAGTGGAGTGTGCGGAGGGAGGGGGTGACGTGAGAGAACTTGGGAAGGTTGAACACCAGACGGGCTGCGGCATTCTGGATGAGTTGTAGGGTTTTAATGGCACAGGGCAGGGAGGCCAGCCAACAGCGAGTTGCAGTAGTCCAGACGGAGGAGATGACAAGTGCCTGGATTAGGACCTGTGCCGCTTCTGTGTAAGGCAGGGTCGTACTCTCCGAATGTTGTAGAGCATGAACCTGCAGGAGCGGGTCACCGCCTTGATGTTAGCGGAGAACGACAGGGTGTTGTCCAGGGTCACGCCAAGGCTCTTCGCACTCTGGGAGGAGGACACACGGAGTTGTCAACCGTGATGGCGAGATCATGGAACGGGCAGTCCTTCCCCGGGAGGAAGAGCAGCTCCGTCTTGCCAGGGAAGTTCAGCTGAGGTGGTGATCCGTCATCCATACTCGGATATGTCTGCCAGACATGCAGAGTGCGGTCGCCACCTGGTTATCAGAAGGGGGAAAGGAGAAGATTAGTTGTGTATCGTCAGCGTAGCAATGATAGGAGAGGCCATGTGAGGATATGACAGAGCCAAGTGACTTGGGTGTATAGGGAGAAAAGGAGAGGCCTAGAACTGAGCCCTGGGGGACACCAGTGGTGAGAGCACGTGGTGCGAGACAGCTTCGCCACGCCACTTGGTAGGAGCGACCGGTCAGGTAGGGACGCAATCCAGGGGAGTGAGCCGCGCCGGAGATGCCCAGCTCGAGAGGGTGGAGAGGAGGATCTGATGGTTCACAGTATCAAAGGCAGCAGACAGGTCTAGAAGGACAAGAGCAGAGGAGAGAGAGTTAGCTTTAGCAGTGCGGAGAGCCTCCGTGACACAGAGAAGAGCAGTCTCAGTTGAATGACCAGTCCTGAAACCTGACTGGTTTGGATCAAGAAGGTCATTCTGAGAGAGATAGCAAGAGAGTTGGCTAAAGACGGCACGCTCAATAGTTTTGGAAAGAAAAGAAAGAAGGGATACTGGGTCTGTAGTTGTTGACATCAGTGGGATCGAGTGTTGGTTTTTTTGAGAAGGGGAGCAACTCTCGCTCTCTTGAAGACGGAAGGGACATGGCCAGCGGTCAAGGATGAGTTGATCAGCGAGGTGAGGTAGGGGAGAAGGTCACCGGAGATGGTCTGGAGAAGAGAGGAGGGGATGGGGTCAGCGGGCAGGTTGTTGGGCGGCCTGCAGTCACAAGTCGCAGGATTTTATCTGGAGAGAGAGGAGAAAAGAAGTCAAAGCATAGGGTAGGGCAGTGTGAGTAGGACCAGCAGTGTCATTAGACTTAACAAACGAGGATCGGATGTCGTCAACCTTCTTTTCAAAGTGGTTGACGAAGTCATCCACAGAGAGAGGAGGAGGGAGGATTCAGCAGGGAGGAAAATGTGGCAAAGACTTCCCAGGGTTAGAGGCAGATGCTTGGAATTTAGAGTGGTAGAAAGTGGCCTTAGCAGCAGAAACAGATGAAGAAAATGTAGAGAGGAGGGAGGAAAAGATGCCAGGTCGGGCAGGGAGTTTAGTTTTCTTATTTCCTCTCGCTGCCCGGAGCTCTGTTCTGTGAGCTCGCAGTGAGTCATCAAGCCACGGAGCTGGAGGGGGAGGACGTGAGCCGGCCGGGAGGATAGGGGAACACAGAGAGTCAAAGGATGCAGAAAGGGGAGGAGAGGAGGGTTGAGGAGGCAGAATCAGGAGATTGGAGGGAGAAGGATTGAGCAGAGGGAAGAGATGATAGGATGGAAGAGGAGAGAGTAGTGGGAGAGAGAGAGCGAAGGTTGCGGCGGCGCATTACCATCTGTGTAGGGGCAGAGTGAGTAGTGTGGGAGGAGAGCGAGAGAGTAAAAAGGAAACAAAGTAGTGGTCGGAGACATGGAGGGGAGTTGCAGTGAGATTAGTAGAAGAGCAGCATCTAGTAAAGATGAGGTCAAGCGTATTGCCTGCCTTGTGAGTAGGGGGGGACGGTGAGAGGGTGAGGTCAAAAAGAGGAGAGGAGTGGAAAGAAGGAGGCAGAGAGAAATGAGTCAAATGTGGACATAGGGAGGTTGAAATCCCCCAAACTGTGAGGGGTGAGCCATCCTCAGGAAAGGAACTTATCAAGGCGTCAAGCTCATTGATGAACTCTCCCCAAGGGAACCTGGAGGGGCGATAGATGACAAGGATATTAAGCTTAAATGGGCTAGTGACTGTGACAGCATGGAATTCAAATGAGGAGATAGACAGATGGGTTAGGGGGAAAATTGAGAATGTCCACTTGGGAGAGATGAGGATTCCCTGTGCCACCACCCCTCTGACCAGATGCTCTCGGGGTATGCAGAACACATGGTCAGGACGAGGAGAGAGCAGTAGGAGTAGCAGTGTTTTCAGTGGTAATCCATGTTTCCGTCAGCGCCAGGAAGTCGAGGGACTGGAGATTAGCATAGGCTGGGATGAAGTCAGCTTTGTTGGCAGCAGAACGGCAGTTCCAGAGGCTGCCTGAGACCTGGAACTCCAGGTGTGGGGTGCGTGCAGGGACCACCAGGTTAGAGAGGCAGCAGCCACGCGGTGTGGGGCGTTTGTGTAGCCTGTGCAGAGAGGAGAGAACAGGGATAGGCAGAGGCATAGTTGACAGGCTGTAGCAAATGGCTACAATAATGCAGAGGAGATCGGAATGAAATTACATTTACATTTACATTTTAGTCATTTAGCAGACGCTCTTATCCAGAGCGACTTACAGTTAGTATGAACTAAACATCTGGGAGAGTAGAGAGCAGGGCCTCCCTCACCAAAAACTTCTACCTCAGAAACTATAATTGTTTCACTGAACCACCCGAACAAAAACTCTACCAACTTCCACCTTTGGAAATCAGAATTGTTGTGAACCACAGCGGTTCAATGTTTAAAGGAATAGACTCAACTCACTTTATTCAGCTAGCTAACTATGACACCATAGCTAACTAGCATGCTAGCATCCAATAACACACAGTTTAGCACCAACACTTGGTCACAACAAACCACCAATAGTGTGTGTTAACACACTAAGCAGATAATTCGTGTCCGTGTCTAGTTCCTTTCATAACGCAGCAATAATTAAACGTTGGCTATGTTGGCTATGTTGGCTATGTAGAATGTAGCCATTCTACATTGTAGAATAACAGTGAAGACATCAAAACTATGAAATAACACATATGGAATCATGTAGTAACCAAAAAAGTGTTAAACAAATCAAAATATATTGAAAATATACCTCCAGGCTGTGTAAGGGATATTTTACCAAGAAGGAGAGTGATGGAGTGCTGCATCAGATGACCTGGCCTCCATAATCCCCTGACCTCAACCCAATTGAGATGGTTTGGGATGAGTCGGACCGCAGAGGGAAGGAAAAGCAGCCAACAAGTGCTCAGCATATGTGGGAACTCCTTCAAGACTGTTGGAAAAACATTCCAGGTGAAGCTGGTTGAGAGAATGCCAAGAGTGTGCAAAGCTGTCATCAAGGCAAAGGGTGGCTATTTGAAGAATCTCAAATATAAAATATATTTGTTTAACACGTTTTTGTTTACTATATTATTCCATATGTGTTATTTCATAGTTTTGATGTCTTCATTATTATTCTACAATGTAAAAAATAGTTTAAAAATAATGAAAAACCCTTGAATGAGTAGGTGTGTCCAAACTTTTGACTGGTAGTGTAAGCGATAATGAAAATAGCGTTTTAATGAAAATATGTCAACCATTATTTGAATATGTTGGTAACCCGTTGTATAAAGGGGATAATGCCCTCGAAGCCGGCACTCGACTTCTTCTCGGGCCTAACAACACCCATGCCAATATATCCTCCAAACACCGGCTTCGAGGGCATTATCACTTTTATACAACGGGTTACCAACATATTCAAATAATGGTTGACATATTTTCATTAAAACGCTATTTTGATTAATTTAGTTATACTATTTCATCCTTCCACAAGATATAGTCTCAACACAAATCTAGGGTTGCTACCCTAGCTGGCTGGTCATTCGTTCTATCGGTTCGGTTGCCAGAGATGCGACCCAGTTGTTCAGTCTTTTTGTTCTGTATCTATGGACATGACCCAGTCGTTCATTCTAAATGTTCTATTGCCATACTGGCTGGCAATGTTCTTATCCCTTGCTTGCTAGCTAGCCAACTACAGCTAACTTACAGTCACGTCAAACAGTGCAGCCAGACCAACAACAAAGTCGATTCATTTGCATTTGTTTAAGCTGTTTTCTAGTGACATTTATTTGGATACATCCATAACAATGAGCTAATGAGGCGCGATTTCGCCTGGCATAGAAAATGTGCTCTCTCATCAGGACAGTGTTGTTCAGAGGAGCTAGCCAACAACACAGCTAACACAATCACTTCAAACTGAAGCTGGAAAGACTTCAAACTAGCTGCACTTTGTTTTGTTTTACCTTGTTTTAATTGACATTTCTTTGTATATATCCATTAAAATGATACCAGTTGATTCATGATTTTGACTGGCTGAGAAACGCTGCCTGCCTGTCTGTCTTGTTCCGACTCCCGAAAACGTTCATTACTATGGGACAGCTGGAGATGGAATTTGAATATTGAAACAATGTTGCAAATAGGTTTATACAAATCTCCGCTGTTGAAAACTAAATGTTAGTCTAAAAGAAATGTGAGATAATGTCTAGATGCTTTTTATAGTGGAGATCAAGTTTATAAATTGCCTGGCTGGGCTGATGAGACAGTGGATTGTGCAGTCAGATGGAACAGAGTAAATAGGCATTTTAACGTCATAGATTTAGTCTGTGGTAACTTGTGGAATAGACACCGGCTGGAATGCGGTTTTAACCAATCAGCATTCAGGATTAGACCCACCCGTTGTATAAACATCAATATACACTATACACATCAATATACACTACACACATCAATACACAGATCAAGATACAGTATACACATCAATACACACATCAATATACATATCAATACACACATCAATATACACATTGCTATACACATCACTATACACTACACACATCAATATACACTATACACATCAATATACACTATACACATCAATATACACTATACACATCAATATACACTATACACCTCAATATACACATCAATATACACTACACACATCAATATACACTATACACATCAATATACACTATACACATCAATATACACTATACACATCAATATACACATCAATATACACTATACACATCAATATACACATCAATATACACTATACACATCAATATACACTATACACATCACTATACACTACAGACGTCATGTTCACATCAATACACAAAAAGTTAAACACATTCATCATAGAAAACAAACACATTCTTCAGTAAAAAGGTATTTAATCAGCCTTTTGAAGTGTCCTTGAGGCACCAATTCATCCACTTTTAGAGAGCCTTGGAGATTATTCCACAAGTATGGTGCCAGAAAACTTAAAGCAGATTTACCTAACTCAGTGGTAATGGAAGGCATCTCCAGGGTAATCATCCCTGAGACCAGGTCTGGTATCTGGAAGGGATCTCCAGAGTAATCATCCCTGAGACCAGGTCTGGTATCTGGAAGGGATCTCCAGAGTAATCATCCCTGAGACCAGGTCTGGTATCTGGAAGGGATCTCCAGAGTAATCATCCCTGAGACCAGGGCTGGTATCTGGAAGGGATCTCCAGAGTAATCATCCCTGAGACCAGGTCTGGTATCTGGAAGGGATCTCCAGAGTAATCATCCCTGAGACCAGGTCTGGTATCTGGAAGGGATCTCCAGAGTAATCATCCCTGAGACCAGGTCTGGTATCTGGAAGGGATCTCCAGAGTAGTCATCCCTGAGACCAGGTCTGGTATCTGGAAGGGATCTCCAGAGTAATCATCCCTGAGACCAGGTCTGGTATCTCGTACGTCTGTAAGTTAACAATGAGGTAAGGTACAGCGAAGGTTTATGCAGGAGGGCTTTATAAACAAAAAGAGAGCAATGCATCAATCTACGAGACTTCAAAGAGGGCCAGCCTTCTTTCTGATACAGAATGCAGTGACGTGCTGAATCTATCATCCGTAATAAAGCATTGTGCGCTATGATAAACTGTTCCCAATTGGTTCAATACAGTGGCATGTTAGTAGATAGCAATTTTCTGGTTGTCCATAGGATTTGAGACTATAGGATTGCAGTCTCCTAACCCCCAGCCCACCTCCAGCCCTATCCCCAACAGGAAAGGCTGCTCATTATACTGTCTCTTCCTGTCCCTTAAATAGGCCTGTTTACATGTCTGCCTCACAATGGACTGACTGGTCTGCTGAAAGTCTCCCTCCACAGAGTCCACAAAACCTCTCCCCTCCTACTGTTGACTGTTTATCACTCAGCCTCTCCCCTCCTACTGTTGACTGTTTATCACTCAGCCTCTCCCCTCCTACTGTTGACTGTTTATCACTCAGCCTCTCCCCCTCCTACTGTTGACTGTTTATCACTCAGCCTCTCCCCTCCTACTGTTGACTGTTTATCACTCAGCCTCTCCCCTCCTACTGTTGACTGTTTATCACTCAGCCTCTCCCCTCCTACTGTTGACTGTTTATCACTCAGCCTCTCCCCTCCTACTGTTGACTGTTTATCACTCAGCCTCTCCCCTCCTACTGTTGACTGTTTATCACTCAACACAACTCCTCCATGGACTGTGTCAGACACAATGTTCTCTCCTCCTCCTCCTAGCTGGCCAAAACAAACCTGTTTCTCCGTTCCTCCTTGTCCCTGACAATCTTCATATTTATATTCTGGTTTTTGTTTTCTGAGGAGAGACCTGAGGCAATGTATTTGGTAGTGAATGTCCTCATGACTGTTTTGAAACCTGCAAGGAAGATTAGGAAAACTGGATGTTTGACAGAGTGATGTTTGACAGAGTGATGTTTGACAGAGTGCTGTTTGACAGAGTGATGTGTTAGATGTGATGTTTGGACAGAGTGATGTTTGACAGAGTGATGTGTTAAATGTGATGTTTGACAGAGTGATGTTTGACAGAGTGATGTGTTAGATGTGATGTTTGACAGAGTGATGTTTGACAGAGTGATGTTTGACAGAGTGATGAGTTAGATGTGATGTTTGACAGAGTGATGTTTGACATTGTGATGTTTGACAGAGTGATGTTTGACAGAGTGATGAGTTAGATGTGATGTTTGGACAGAGTGATGTTTGACAGAGTGATGTGTTAAATGTGACGTTTGACAGAGTGATGTATGACAGAGTGATGTGTTAGATGTGATGTTTGGACAGAGTGATGTGTGACAAAGTGATGTGTTAAATGTGATGTTTGACAGAGTGATGTATGACAGAGTGATTTGTTAGATGTGATGTTTGACAGAGTGATGTTTGACAGAGTGATGAGTTAGATGTGATGTTTGACAGAGTGATGTTTGACAGAGTGATGTTTGACAGAGTGATGTTTGACAGAGTGATGAGTTAGATGTGATGTTTGACAGAGTGATGTTTGACAGAGTGATGTTTGACAGAGTGATGTTTGACAGAGTGATGAGTTAGATGTGATGATGTTTGACAGAGTGATGTTTGACAGAATGATGTTTGACAGAGTGATGTTTGACAGAGTGATGAGTTAGATGTGATGTTTGACAGAGTGATGTTTGACAGAGTGATGTTTGACAGAGTGATGTTTGACAGAGTGATGAGTTAGATGTGATACTTATTTTCTTTTTAATATCTTCTGTCTTCCTCCTCCTCCCTCTCTCCAGAGGCTGACCTGCGTATTGGGGAGCTCCAGTGGGGAGACAGTGGGGTGTACCCTCTGTAAGGTGGTCATCTCTGACGACCTGGAGGGCAGGAATGAGGCCCTGTGGAGCTTCTGGTGTTGGGTGAGTCCTTAACTCCCCTCCTCACCCCTACCCTCTCCTCCCTCCAACCCTCCATTCCTCCATCCCCCCTCCTCACCCCCTACCCTCATCCTCCTCACCCACCTCCTCCCTACCTCTCCCCCTCCTCCCACTGCCCCCCTCCACAGGAAGACAACCACCATTATACAGAAAGTGAAGCCAACCCAGACAGGAAGGGGAAAACACTTCATGCAACACTTCACATTTATGACATTGAGGACATGCAAATACAAATCCCTTTAAATATGATTTCTCTCATTTACCCTCAGGCGACATCATTCAAGTTGACATGCAAGTTGATCATTTTTCCATGGAGTACTTCTGCAGAGTTATTCTGCCATCCCCTTATACCTCATATGACTGCTAGTTCTAATAGCTATATAAACCCCCTCATATAGAAGCTATATAAACCCCTCATATAGAAGCTATATAAACCCCTCATATAGAAGCTATATAAACCCCTCATATAGAAGCTATATAAACCCCTCATATAGAAGCTATATAAACCCCTCATATAGAAGCTATATAAACCCCCTCATATAGAAGCTATATAAACCCCCTCATATAGAAGCTATATAAACCCCTCATATAGATGCTATATAAACCCCTCATAGAAGCTATATAAACCCCTCATATCGAAGCTATATAAACCCCTCATATAGAAGCTATATAAACCCCTCATATAGAAGCTATATAAACCCCCCTCATATAGAAGCTATATAAACCCCCTCATATAGAAGCTATATAAACCCCCTCATATAGAAGCTATATAAACCCCTCATATAGAAGCTATATAAACCCTCATATAGAAGCTATATAAACCCCTCATATAGAAGCTATATAAACCCCTCATATAGAAGCTATATAAACCCCCTCATATAGAAGCTATATAAACCCCTCATATAGAAGCTATATAAACCCCCTCATATAGAAGCTATATAAACCCCCCTCATATAGAAGCTATATAAACCCCTCATATAGAAGCTATATAAACCCCTCATATAGAAACTATAGAAACCCCCCTCATATAGAAGCTATATAAACCCCCTCATATAGAAGCTATATAAACCCCCTCATATAGAAGCTATATAAACCCCTCATATAGGAGCTATATAAACCCCTCATATAGAAGCTATATAAACCCCCTCATATAGAAGCTATATAAACCCTTATATAGAAGCTATATAAACCCCCTCATATAGAAGCTATATAAACCCCTCATATAGAAGCTATATAAATCCCTCATATAGAAGCTATATAAACCCCTCATATAGAAGCTATATAAACCCCTCATATAGAAGCTATATAAACCCCTCATATAGAAGCTATATAAACCCCTCATATAGAAGCTATATAAACCCCTCATATAGAAGCTATATAAACCCCCTCATATAGAAGCTATATAAACCCCTCATATTGAAGCTATATAAACCCCTCATATAGAAGCTATATAAACCCCTCATATAGAAGCTATATAAACCCCTCATATAGAAGCTATATAAGCCCCTCATATAGAAGCTATATAAACCCCCTCATATAGAAGCTATATAAACCCCCTCATATAGAAGCTATATAAACCCCTCATATAGAAGCTATATAAACCCCTCATATAGAAGCTATATAAACCCCTCATATAGAAGCTATATAAACCCCTCATATAGAAGCTATATAAACCCCCTCATATAGAAGCTATATAAACCCCTCATATTGAAGCTATATAAACCCCCTCATATAGAAGCTATATTAACCCCTCATATAGAAGCTATATAAACCCCCTCATATAGAAGCTATATAAACCCCTCATATTGAAGCTATATAAACCCCCTCATATAGAAGCTATATAAACCCCTCATATAGAAGCTATATAAACCCCTCATATAGAAGCTATATAAACCCCCTCATATAGAAGCTATATAAACCCCTCATATAGAAGCTTATATAAACCCCCTCATATAGAAGCTATATAAACCCCTCATATAGAAGCTATATAAACCCCTCATATAGAAGCTATATAAACCCCCTCATATAGAAGCTATATAAACCCCCTCATATAGAAGCTATATAAACCCCTCATATAGAAGCTATATAAACCCCCTCATATAAAGCTATATAAACCCCCTCATATAGAAGCTATATAAACCCCTCATATAGAAGCTATATAAACCCCTCATATAGAAGCTATATAAACCCCTCATATAGAAGCTATATAAACCCCCTCATATAGAAGCTATATAAACCCCCTCATATAGAAGCTATATAAACCCCCTCATATAGAAGCTATATAAACCCCCTCATATAGAAGCTATATAAACCCCTCATATTGAAGCTATATAAACCCCCCTCATATAGAAGCTATATTAACCCCTCATATAAGAAGCTATATAAACCCCCCTCATATAGAAGCTATATAAACCCCTCATATTGAAGCTATATAAACCCCCTCATATAGAAGCTATATAAACCCCTCATATAGAAGCTATATAAACCCCTCATATAGAAGCTATATAAACCCCCTCATATAGAAGCTATATAAACCCCTCATATGAAGCTATATAAACCCCCTCATATAGAAGCTATATAAACCCCTCATATAGAAGCTATATAAACCCCTCATATAGAAGCTATATAAACCCCTCATATAAGCTATATAAACCCCCTCATATAGAAGCTATATAAACCCCCTCATATAGAAGCTATATAAACCCTCATATAGAAGCTATATAAACCCCCTCTATAGAACTATATAAACCCCTCATATAGAAGCTATATAAACCCCCTCATATAGAAGCTATATAAACCCCTCATATAGCTATATAAACCCCTCATATAGAAGCTATATAAACCCCCTCATATAGAAGCTATATAAACCCTCATATGCTATATAAACCCCTCATATAGAAGCTATATAAACCCCCTCATATAGAAGCTATATAAACCCCTCATATGAAGCTATATAAACCCCCTCATATAGAAGCTATATAAACCCCTCATATAGAAGCTATATAAACCCCTCATATAGAAGCTATATAAACCCCTCATATGAAGCTATATAAACCCCTCTATAGAAGCTATAGTAAACCCCCTCATATAGAAGCTATATAAACCCCTCATATAGAAGCTATATAAAACCCCTCATATAGAAGCTATATAAACCCTCGTATGAAGCTATATAAACCCCTCATATAGAAGCTATAAAACCCCCTCATTAGAAGCTATATAAACCCCTCATATAGAAGCTATATAAACCCCTCATATAGAGCTATATAAACCCCTCATATAGAAGCTATATAAACCCTCTAAGACTATATAAACCCCTCTATAGAAGCTATATAAACCCCTCATATAAAGCTATATAAACCCCTCATATAGAAGCTATATAAACCCCTCATATAGAAGCTATATAAACCCCCCTCTAGAAGCTATATAAACCCCTCATATAGAAGCTATATAAACCCCTCATATAGAAGCTATATAAACCCCCTCATATAGAAGCTATATAAACCCCTCATATAGAAGCTATATAAACCCCCTCATATAGAAGCTATATAAACCCCTCATATAGAAGCTATATAAACCCCTCATATTGAAGCTATATAAACCCCCTCATATAGAAGCTATATAAACCCCTCATATAGAAGCTATATAAACCCCTCATATAGAGGCTATATAAACCCCCTCATATAGAAGCTATATAAACCCCTCATATAGAAGCTATATAAACCCTCATATAGAAAGCTATATAAACCCCCTCATATATAAGCTATATAAACCCCTCATTAAGCTATATAAACCCCTCATATGAAGCTATATAAACCCCCCTCATATAGAAGCTATATAAACCCCTCATATAGAAGCTATAAACCCCTCATATAGAAGCTATATAAACCCCCTCATATAGAAGCTATATAAACCCCTCATATAGAAGCTATATAAACCCCTCATATAGAAGCTATATAAACCCCCTCATATAGAAGCTATATAAACCCCCTCATATGAAGCTATATAAACCCCTCATATAGAAGCTATATAAACCCCTCATATAGAAGCTATATAAACCCCTCATATAGAAGCTATATAAACCCCTCATATAGAAGCTATATAAACCCCTCATATAGAAGCTATATAAACCCCCTCATATAGAAGCTATATAAACCCCCTCATATAGAAGCTATATAAACCCCCTCATATAGAAGCTATATAAACCCCTCATATAGAAGCTATATAAACCCCTCATATAGAAGCTATATAAACCCCCTCATATAGAAGCTATATAAACCCCCTCATATAGAAGCTATATAAACCCCCTCATATAGCTATATAAACCCCTCATATAGAAGCTATACTCCTCATATAGAAGCTATATAAACCCCTTATATAGAAGCTATATAAACCCCTCATATAGAAGCTATATAAACCCCTCATATAGAAGCTATATAAACCCCTCATATAGAAGCTATATAAACCCCCTCATATAGAAGCTATATAAACCCCTCATATAGAAGCTATATAAACCCCTCATATAGAAGCTATATAAACCCCTCATATAGAAGCTATATAAACCCCTCATATAGAAGCTATATAAACCCCTCATATAGGAGCTATATAAACCCCTCATATAGAAGCTATATCAAACCCCCTCATATAGAAGCTTTATAAACCCCTCATATAGAAGCTATATAAACCCCCTCATATAGAAGCTATACAAACCCCTCATATAGAAGCTATATAATCCCCTCATATAGAAGCTATATAAACCCCTCATATAGAAGCTATATAAACCCCTCAGTATAGAAGCTATATAAACCCCTCATATAGAAGCTATATAAACCCCTCATATAGAAGCTATATAAACCCCCTCATATGAAGCTATATAAACCCCCTCATATAGAAGCTATATAAACCCCTCATATAGAAGCTATATAAACCCCTCATATAGAAGCTATATAAACCCCTCATATAGAAGCTATATAAACCCCTCATATAGAAGCTATATAAACCCCTCATATAGAAGCTATATAAACCCCCTCATATGAAGCTATATAAACCCCCTCATATAGAAGCTATATAAACCCTCATATAGAAGCTATATAAACCCCTCATATAGAAGCTATATAAACCCCTCATATAGAAGCTATATAAACCCCTCATATAGAAGCTCTATAAACCCCTCATATAAGCTTTTATAAACCCCTCATATAAAGCTATATTAACCCTCATATAGAAACTATATAAACCCCTCATATAGAAGCTTTTAGAAACCCCTCATATAGAAGCTATATAAACCCCCTCATATAGAAGCTTTATAAACCCCTCATATAGGCTATATAAACCCCTCCCATAGAAGCTATATAAACCCCTCATATAGAAGCTATATAAACCCCTCATATAGAAGCTATATAAACCCCCTCATATAGAAGCTATATAAACCCCTCATATAGAAGCTATATAAACCCCCTCATATAGAAGCTATATAAACCCCTCATATAGAAGCTATATAAACCCCTCATATAGAAGCTATATAAACCCCTCATATAGAAGCTATATAAACCCCCTCATATAGAAGCTATATAAACCCCTCATATAGAAGCTATATAAACCCCCTCATATAGAAGCTATATAAACCCCTCATATGAAGCTATATAAACCCCCTCATATAGAAGCTATATAAACCCCTCTATAGAAGCTATATAAACCCCCTCATATAGAAGCTATATAAACCCCTCATATAGAAGCTATATAAACCCCCTCATATAGAAGCTATATAAACCCCTCATATAGAAGCTATATAACCCCTCATATAAAGCTATAGTAAACCCCTCATATAGAAGCTATATAAACCCCTCATATAGAAGCTATATAAACCCCCTCATATAGAAGCTATATAAACCCCTCATATAGAAGCTATATAAACCCCTCATATAGAAGCTATATAAACCCCCTCATATAGAAGCTATATAAACCTCATATGAAGCTATATAAACCCCTCATATAGAAGCTATATAAACCCCTCATATAGAAGCTATTAAACCCCCTCATATAGAAGCTATATAAACCCCCTCATATAGAAGCTATATAAACCCCTCATATAGAAGCTATATAAACCCCTCATATAGAAGCTATATAAACCCCCTCATATAGAAGCTATATAAACCCCTCATATAGAAGCTATATAAACCCCCTCATATAGAAGCTATATAAACCCCTCATATAGAAGCTATATAATCCCCTCATATAGAAGCTATATAAACCCCCTCATATAGAAGCTATATAAACCCCCTCATATAGAAGCTATATAAACCCCTCATATAGAAGCTATATAAACCCCTCATATAGAAGCTATATAAACCCCTCATATAGAAGCTATATAAACCCCCTCATATAGAAGCTATATAAACCCCTCATATAGCTATAAACCCCTCATATAGAAGCTATATAAACCCCTCATATAGAAGCTATATAAACCCCCTCATATAGAAGCAACCAACAATCTACAGTATATCTCTGTATTGTCACTGGCAGCTATCCACACAAACCATCCATTATTCTGGCGTTTTCTTATGTTCTCTCCCAGTCTGACATCTACCACCCTGCTTCTGACGTACTGTCAGGTTGATCTCTCCCAGTCTGACATCTACCACCCTGCCTCTGACCTACTGTCAGGTTGATCTCTCCCAGTCTGACATCTACCACGCTGCCTCTGACCTACTGTCAGGTTGATCTCTCCCAGTCATCTACCACCCTGCCTCTGACCTACTGTCAGGTTGATCTCTCCCAGTCTGACATCTACCACCCTGCCTCTGACCTACTGTCAGGTTGATCTCTCCCAGTCATCTACCACCCTGCCTCTGCCCTGCCTCTGACCTACTGTCAGGTTGATCTCTCCCAGTCATCTACCACACTGCCTCTGACCTACTGTCAGGTTGATCTCTCCCAGTCATCTACCACCCTGCCTCTGACCTACTGTCAGGTTGATCTCTCCCAGTCATCTACCACACCTGCCTCTGACCTACTGTCAGTTGATCTCTCCCAGTCATCTACCACGCTGCCTCTGATCTACTGTCAGGTTGATCTCTCCCAGTCCATCTACCACCCTGCCTCTGACCTACTGTCAGGTTGATCTTTCCCAGTCATCTACCACTCTGCCTTTGACCTACTGTCAGGTTGATCTCTCCCAGTCATCTACCACCCTGCCTCTGACCTACTGTCAGGTTGATCTCTCCCAGTCAAATCTACCACCCTGCCTCTGACCTACTGTCAGGTTGATCTCTCCCAGTCATCTACCACCCCTGCCTCTGACCTACTGTCAGGTTGATCTCTCCCAGTCTGACATCTACCACCCCTGCCTCTGACCCACTGTCAGGTTGATCTCTCCCAGTCATCTACCACCCTGCCTCTGACCTACTGTCAGGTTGATCTCTCCCAGTCTGACATCTACCACCCTGCCTCTGACCTACTGTCAGGTTGTTCTCTCCCAGTCATCTACCACCTTGCCTCTGACCTACTGTCAGGTTGATCTCTCCCAGTCCATCTACCACCCTGCCTCTGACCTACTGTCAGGTTGATCTCTCCCAGTCTGACATCTACCATCCCTGCCTCTGACCTACTGTCAGGTTGATCTCTCCCAGTCATCTACCACGCTGCCTCTGACCTACTGTCAGGTTGATCTCTCCCAGTCATCTACCACACTGCCTCTGACCTACTGTCAGGTTGATCCCTCCCAGTCATCTACCACCCTGCCTCTGACCTACTGTCAGGTTGCTAGGCAGTAGTCACCCCTGTCTTAACAACCCCTGTTATGTAACAAGGCTCCGTTAGTCGTTAGCTAAGGAACATCTATCAATGGAAACAATGCAGCTATCATGTGGACAATAGTGGCCCATCATTTAGTGTGGAGATGTATATTACTGAGTACTGTTAGGAATGTGTCTTCTTGACATGCTGCCTGTGTGCTAGTGGGATAGCTCTGTCTGTGCCTACCTCCAATATTTACTCAGTGTAGTATGTTGTAATGCTAATACTTTTCCTGTGTGATGTATGTTAGCTGGGAAGGTACAACTTGCTTCCTTAGCATGAAAAGAAAGTGTCTGTTTGAGTGAATCCTGTGTGTGTGTGTACATGTGTGCATTCATGTGTGTATATGTGTATTTATGTGTCATTGCTCAACAATGACGGCCCCACATCCCTGAGCGCGGTAACTAGCGTTGCCATGGTGACTCTCTGAGTGGCCATGCTGCTTTGGAGAGAGAGAGAGACCTTTTGTTTGGCTGGCTGCCTCTCTATAAACCAGTACAGTCCAGTAGAACCACACACTCAGCACTAAGCCGAGAGTCTATATAACACACTACAGCTCAGCAATACCACACAGATAGATGGTCTTAGAGACCAAGCACCAAACCCACTAATCACATCCCAGTGTTAAAGAGACAGCGCCACATTTTGGCCAGTAAGCCTTTTTTTCTACTTACCATTTTTATGTCTCTGCCTGCAGTTTGAAGGTCGTTTCTGAAGCCGTTGCTAACTAGTGTTAATGCAATGACTGGACGTCTACAGGATCAGCAAGCATGCTGTCGACCTATCCCTTTAAACCACAGTGGTCTGTCAGTAGACAATGTCCTCTGTGGTGTGTAGTAGCTCTCAGAGAACTACATTGAATAGAAATTGGGTTACCCCAGTTATTGACCTAGTATAGTAGAAGCCACTTGTCGGGTTTCCCACGGCAACAACTGGGTTTTACTGTAGTTAGGGGGCCAGGGGAATGAATTGATGTGACTCGGGGAGAGAGAAAGACTACAGGGTGAAATATTTAGATCAGGGGTGAGAGTCGTTAGTGTGTGTGTTGTAATGTAAAGTGTGTAGGCTTGTTAGTGTGCTGTATTGTAGGTCAGGTTCTCTGGTTGTGAAGGGGGCAGGAACAGTTTTCTCCACTTTAATAGTCAATACATGGGTCAGAATTCATGGAAAGAACTAATATCCAGAGTGAGTGAAACAGAAAACCTCTCTTCTCCTCTCTGCTTCGTAATGACGGCCAGCCAGTCGGGCAACGGTGCGTTAGCCCAGTACCCAGCAGTGAGGGGAGCAATTCCAGGAGTAAGTTCCAGCTAAGCTGCTCTCGATGTGGGCAGAGAGAGGAGGGCCGTCCAGGAGGGCCTTGGAGCTCATTAAACCCTCTTCCTGTCTGCCTGATCCTTACAACTCTCTCTGACAAGAGTTGTTTTGCTTAGAACCCTGGACAGCTTGTCACTGCTTCAATCCCCTGGAGGCCAGACAGAGGTTCTACTTCTCAACACTGGACAGTCTGTCCTGTACCAGCCTGAACAATAGACAGATATGGGCAGCATATTGACAAGGTTGGATCCTTGCTTCAAACCACTGGAGGCCACAGGAGAAATATTGTGCTCCTTTGGGGGGTAATAGAAAAATAGTACTGCAGACTCTGCACTCTTCGACAAACAGAGGTTTTATTCCCATTCAGGCAGGGTTAAACCTAGGCAGCTATAGTAGGTGCACGTAAAGATGTATGGGTCAGGTTAGTAGAGCCTCTCATAGGAGGCTGTGCATACTTACAATATTACAGTGCTAATAACCTTCTGAATACCTTCTGTGTGTGATATCAATATGAGTGGATTTAAGTCCTTTCTATGACGCTCTAGGTTTGTATCCTTCTTTTAAAGAATGTTGCTTCACCCACTACATTTCTAGCCTTGTAGTGTGGCTCTGACTCAGGTATTTGCATGGTCAGCATGGTAACGGCCAAGATACAGTATACTCCCTACGTGTATTTTAGCCAAGATGCGTATCTCTATAGCTACTGTACAACATTCCAACACACAGCCAAGATCAAACAACCACATTAGGGGGGAAGTAAATGTTCTTCCCTAATCTCTTCTCTCGCTCCCTCTCGCTCCCTCTCTCTCCATCCCCCGCTTTCTCTCTATTCCTCTCTCTCTCTCTATCTCTCTCTCTATACCTCTCTCTTCTCCCCTCTCTCCCCCCCTCTCTCTCTCTATACCTCTCTCTTCCCCCCTCTCTCTCCCCCCTCTCTCTCTCTCTCTCTATATACCTCTCTCTTCCCCCCTCTCTCTCTCCCCCCCCTTCTCTCGTACCAGCCTGTGCCACATTATAACACATTTGTGTGAGCGTGGCTAAGCTTTTTTGCGGAGTTGTATATGAAGTTGAAATATGAAGTATCGTTAGTGAATCATATTGCCAGAGAGGGAAACAGAAAGAGATAGTGTTATTGTAACACAGAGCTGCTGTTAGTGACTTCACTGCCCATGTATTTGTGACATCACTGTGATGGTACTCGTAATATCAACAACTCATTTGTCTACAGACTGACTGGAAGCTCCCCAATTCAATCCACTACAGATAAAGGCAAACAGCACCAGGTTCAGAGTGCTTGAGTCAGGCTGTATTTCAAGGACAGGTGTGGTGACTCAAAGGATGCATTTCTCTGCCTCTTTCATCATTGCTTTTCAACAAAAACTGTATCAATGACAACTACATTAAAGTTTAATCCATATGACTTTGAAGTATCTTCAACCGTCTTCATAAAGCAGAGGTTGCTGACTACTCTTCACAGGTCCTCGAGGTCAGCCATGTCACGGTTTCGGCCGAGGCTGCCTCTCTCCCTTGCTCGGGCAGGCTTCGGCGTTCGTCGTCTCCGGAATACTAGCTGCCACCGTTGTATGTTTCTGTGTTCGTTTGCTTTTGTCTGATTGTTGTACACCTGTTATCGTTTAGTGTAATTAGTGTCCTATAAGTTCTCGTTGTGTTTGTCTAGTGTTGTGTGTGATTGTTTTACTGTCGTGCCGGTAGGCTGGATATTTACTGTTTGCTCGGTTGAGCTATTTTGCTCCTTAGTTTTGGAGTATTGTGTCGCACCTGTTTGTGCGCTTGTGTTTTCGCCTACGTGCGGAGCTTTTGCCTCAGGGCAGTTATTTCATGTTTGTTTGCTGTGCATCACTAAAGTCTGTTGGACTAACGTACTGCGTCCTGCGCCTGATTCCACCCCCACCCACCTACATCTACCTTGACAGAATCACACACCATACTCGATGGAATCAGCAGGAGCCGCAGCAGCACAGGCGACGTTGGAGGACAGGGTCCGTGAGCAGAATGACCAGATCCCTGCGGATGGGGTCCGCACTGCAGGAGGTGATCACCACCATCCGAGGCTGGGAGACCCGAGGGACTCCTCCACCGCCATCCTCCCCCTGCCCGCACCATCGGCCACTCAGCCCCATTCCCGCTCCGGAACCCAGAGGAGTTCGACTCTCGCTCCCGAGGGCCTACGATGGGACCGCGGCCGGGTGTCAGGGATTCCTTCTCCAGGTGGAGCTGTACCTGGCCACGGCACCCGGCGCCTGGGACTCGAGAGTGTGTCCGCCTGATCTCCTGCCTTTCCGGGAAGGCGTTGGAATGGGCCAACGCAGAGTGGAGGAGGATCGACGCTAACACCATCACCTCGGCGAGTTCTCCCGCCGCTTCAGGGCGGTGTTTGACCATCCCCGGAGCGAGCGGCGGGGAGCGTCTGGTCGGCCTCAGGCAGGGGAAGAGGAGTGCCCAGGAGTTCGCCTTGGAGTTCCGTACCCTAGCGGCGGATGCAGGGTGGAATGAGCGGGCTCTCATTGATCACTACAGATGTAGTCTACGCGAGGACGTCCGTAGGGAGCTGGCCTGTAGGGACACCAGCCTCTCGTTCGACCAGTTGGTCGACATGTCCATCAGGCTGGATACCCTGCTAGCTACCAGCGGGACGTTCCGAGGGGTCCGTCCATTTCACCCTCCAGCGCCTCCGAGCCGTGCCCCATGGAGCTCGGGGGCGCTGGCGCTAGAGAGAGGAGGGGTCGGCTTACGGGGGGTCCATCTCCCTGCACCAACTGTGGTCGGGAGGACACACGCGGCTAGGTGCTGGGGATGGCCTCCTCGGGGAGAGGACGACAGGTCCCGCACTGGGGATTCCTTCCAGGTGAGTAGGCGCCCCACTCACCCAGAGCTCTCTGTTGCACATTTCTGTATATCTGTGCGTTTTCCACAGGTAGCACCTCATTCCCAGCATAAGGCGCTGGTAGATTCAGGCGCGGCTGGGAATTTTGTTGATAAGAAGTTTTGTTTAGCCTTAGGATTCCCCTTCTCCCTGTGGACGTTCCCTTCCCTGTTCATGCCCTAGATAGCCGTCCATTGGGTGCGGGCTTGATCAGGAGGTCACTGCGCCACTTAGGATGTGTGCGCAGGGGGTCATCAGGAGATGATCCAGCTATTTCTGATCGACTCGCCTGCGTATCCGGTGGTGCTGGGCATGCCCTGGTTGAGTACCCATAACCCATCGATTTCGTGGCAGGAGAGGGCTCTGATGGAGTGGTCTGCCCAGTGTGTGGGTCGATGTTTAGGCGTTTCCATAGGGGCTACCTCGGTGGAGAGTCCAAACCAGGTGCCCGCATTGCACGTTCCCCCTGAGTATGGGGATTTGGCTATTGTGTTCAGTAAGTCGAGGGCGACGCAGTTGCCTCCCCCATAGGCAGGGAGATTGTGCGATAGACCTCCAGGCAGGAGCTGCGCTCCCACGGAGCCATGTGTATCCTCTGTCTCAGGAGGAGAAGAGAGCTATGGAGACGTACATAGACGAATCTCTGAGACAAGGATACATACGGCCTTCCACTTCCCCTGCGTCCTCGAGTTTCTTTTTTGTGAAGAAAAAGGATGAGGATTACGCCCGTGCATTGATTACCGTGGTCTCAATCAGATCACGGTGAAGTACAGTTATCCACTCCCGCTGATTGCGACCATGACGGAGTCATTGCACGGGGCGTGTTTCTTCACTAAATTAGATCTCAGGAGCGCGTACAACTTGGTGCGCATTAGGGAAGGCGATGAATGGAAGACAGCCTTTAGTACCACCTCGGGCCATTACGAGTATCTTGTCATGCCATACGGGTTGATGAACGCTCCTTCAGTTTTCCAATCATTCGTGGATGAGATCTTCAGGGACATGCAGGGGCAGGGGGGTGGTCGTGTACATCGATGACATTCTCGTGTACTCACCTACCCGAGTCGAGCATGTGGCCCTGGTGCGCCGAAGTGTTGCGGAGACTGTTGGAGCACGACCTGTATGTCAAGGCAGAGAAGTGTCTGTTCTTCTAGGAGTCGGTCTCCTTTTTGGGTTATCAGTTGTCTGCGTCAGGGGGTGAAGATGGAGGTAGACCGGGTGTCAGCCGTGCGTAATTGGCAAACGCCAACTACTGTGAAGGAGGTGCAGCAGTTTTTGGGGTTTGCAATTATTACCGGAGGTTTATCCGGGGTTTTGGACAGGTGGCAGCTCCCATAACGTCTCTTTTGAAGGGGGGTCCGGTGCGTCTGCAGTGGTCAGCTGAGGCGGACAGGGCGTTTGGGAGGCTGAAGGCGACCTGTTTACCTCGGCTCCGGTGCTGGCGCATCCGGATCCCTCTTTGCCATTTCAGTTAGAGGTGGGCCGTCAGAGCGGTATAGGAGCCGTGCTGTCGCAGCGGTCCGGGCGCGCCACCTAAGCTCCGCCCCTGTGCCTTTTATTCCAAGAAGCTCAGTCCGGCGGAGCGAAACTATGACGTGGGGGACAGGGAGTTGTTAGCCGTGGTACAGGCCCTAAAGGTGTGGAGGCACTGGCTTGAGGGGGCTCAACACCCTTTCCTCATTTTGACGGACCACCGTAACCTGGAGTACATCCGGGCAGCGAGGAGGCTGAACCCTGCCAGGCGAGGTGGAATATGTTTTTGACCCGTTTCACATTTAAGATCACGTACATCCCTGGGTCACAGAACGGTAAGGCAGACGCACTGTCTCGGCGGTATGACACGGAGGAGAGGTCCGTGGAGCCCACTCCCATACTGCCGGAGTCTTGTCTGGTGGCACCGGTAGTGTGGGAGGTCGATGCCAAACTCGAGCGGGCGTTACGCACCGACCCTAGTCCACCTCAATGCCCGGAGGGTCGGGTACGTTCCGCTCGAGGTTCGGGATCGTTTGATCTATTGGGCTCACACGTCACCCTCCTCTGGACACCCTGGTATCGGCCGGACAGTGCACTGTCTTAGTACCAAGTACTGGTGGCCCACGTTGGCCGAGGGATGTGAGGGTTTATGTTTCCTCCTGCTCGGTGTGCGCCCAGTGTAAGGCGCCTAGACATCTGCCTAGGGGTAAGTTACTACCCCTGCCCGTTCCACAACGACCATGGTCTCACCTCTCGGTGGATTTCCTCACTGACCTTCCTCCTTCACAGGGGAATACCACTATACTGGTCGTTGTGGACCGGTTTTCTAAGGCCTGTCGTTTTCTCCCTATGCCGGGCCTTCCTACTGCCCTGCAAACCGCCGAAGCACTATTCACCCATGTGTTCCGGCACTACGGGGTACCCGAGGATATTGTGTCTGATCGAGGTCCCCAATTTACCTCCAGAGTCTGGAGAGCTTTTATGGAGCGGTTGGGGTCTCGGTGAGCCTCACCTCAAGTTACCACCCGAGAGTAATGGGCAGGTGGAACGCGTGAACCAGGATGTGGGTAGGTTTCTTAGAACATACTGCCAGGACCGGCCGGAGGAGTGGGCAGAGTCGTTCCCTGGGCCGAGATGGCCCAGAATTCCCTACGCCATTCCTCCACTAACCTAACCCCTTTTCAATGTGTGTTAGGTTACCAGCCGGTTCTGGCACCTTGGCAGCAGAGCCAGATCGAGGCTCCTGCGGTGGATGAGTGGGCGCGGCGCTCGGAGGAGACATGGAACGCTGCACACGTCCACCTGCAGCGGGCCCTCCGACGTCATAAGGCGAGCGCCGATCTCCACCGCAGTGAGGGACCGGTGTACGCACCTGGTGATCGAGTCTGGCTCTCTACCAGAAACCTGCCCCTCCGCCTGCCCTGTCGGAAACTGGGTCGGGCGGTTTGTAGGGCCATTTAAAGTCCTGAGAAGGTTGAACGAGGTGTGTTACAAATTACAACTACCTGTTGAGTATAAGAGTATTAACCCCTCGTTCCATGTGTCTCTTCTCAGGCCGGTGGTAGCTGGCCCACTCCAAGAAAGTGAGATCAGGAGACTCCTCCGCCCCCATTGGACATCGAGGGGCACCGGCGTACTCCGTACGGTCCATCTTGGATTCGAGACGTCGGATGGGGGTCTCCAATATCTAGTGGAGTGGGAGGGTACGGCCCGGAGGAGCGGTGCTGGGTGCCGAGGAGAGACATTTTGGACCCGTCTCTCCTGACGGAATTCCATCGTGGGCACCCGAACGCACCCTGCTCCGCGTCCTCCTGGTCGTCCCCGAGGCCGAGTCGGCGCACGTCTGGAGCCGCGTCAAGGGGGGGTACTGTCACGGTTTCGGCCGAGGCTGCCTCTCTCCCTTGCTCGGGCAGGCTTCTGCGTTCGTCGTCTCGGAATACTAGCTGCCACCGTTGTATGTTTCTGTGTTCGTTTGCTTTTGTCTGATTGTTGTACACCTGTTATCGTTTAGTGTAATTAGTGTCCTATAAGTTCTCGTTGTGTTTGTCTAGTGTTGTGTGTGATTGTTTTACTGTCGTGCCGGTAGGCTGGATATTTACTGTTTGCTCGGTTGAGCTATTTTGCTCCTTAGTTTTGGAGTATTGTGTCGCACCTGTTTGTGCGCTTGTGTTTTCGCCTACGTGCGGAGCTTTTGCCTCAGGGCAGTTATTTCATGTTTGTTTGCTGTGCATCACTAAAGTCTGTTGGACTAACGTACTGCGTCCTGCGCCTGATTCCACCCACACCCACCTACATCTACCTTGACAAGCCATAGCAATGGTAACTGTGTGGTCCTGTGTGGCTCAGTTGGTAGAGCATGGTGCTTGCAATGCCAGGGTTGTGGGTTTGATTCCCACGGGGGACCAGTACAAAAATACATTATGAAAATGTATGCACTCACTACTGTAAGTCGCTCTGGATAAGAGCATCTGCTAAATGACTAAAATGTACAAATGAAACACAGTTCCCAAAACATGGAGAAGCCCTATCAGAGTGTTTGAGTCAGGCTGTATTTCAAGGACATGTGGGGTGACTCAAAGGAAACACAGTCGCATTTCTCTGCATCATTGCTTTTCAACAAAACCATATCAATGACAACAACATTTCAACTAAAAGTGTCATCTTCAGCGTGCTGGCATGTCCACCTTGCTGCCTCTTCTATTGTCGAAATCTCTGCATGCTGCTGCTACCTGCACCTCATTCTCCCTGAACGTTCCCATGACCCCTGACCTCTGATCCCTTCCAGGGTTGGGGTCAATTCCTTTTTTAATTCAGTCGATTCAAGAAGTAAACTGAAATTCAAATTTTCCTTAATACTTAAAAAAAAAAAAGGATTTTGAATTTTGGTTTTGATCCTGAATTTAAATGGAATTGACCCCAACCCTGCTAGGACTTTCCTACCTTCTGACCACTCCTGCCCCCTGTCCTATCTTACCCTGCCCTGTCCTGTCCTGTCTTGCCCTGTCCTGTCCTATCCTGTCCTGTCTTGCCCTGTCCTGTCCTGTCCTTCATCTCTGCTCTTCTCCTCTCCTCTCTCCAGGTAAGACAGGTACAGGTGTATCAGATGATCTCCTGCCTGACTTTGATGTGAAGATTATGCCAGGTAGGTAGGGGCGTGTCCTCCTCACCTGTGTCTGTCTGTCTCTTCCTCTCACTCATTAACACACAACTATTGCTCCTTCACTGCCCAATCAGCTTCATGTTGTTCTCTTTAGTAATCCAATCAGTTCTCTTATTACAAATCAAACAAACAAATGAATATGGTCAGTTTACTGTTGAACAGAGAGAGAGAGAGAGAGAGAGAGAGAGAGAGAGAGAGAGAGAGAGAGAGAGAGAGAGAGAGAGAGAGAGAGAGAGAGAGAGAGAGAGAGAGAGAGAGAGAGAGAGAGAGAGAGAGAGAGAGAGAGAGAGAGAGATAGATAGATAGATAGATAGATAGATAGATAGATAGATAGATAGATAGAGACCAGAGAGAGACCAGAGTCATGATAATAGTGGGTTTGTGGTTTCTGACCAAGCCCAAAGGAAGTCCATCATTAAGGATTGTTATTGTGAGTAACATAATGATAGTGAGAGTTTAGAGGATGGTTGAACTGGACATTATGGGACTCAGAGAGAAGGGAGTTAATATTATCTTCTGTCACATTCCCCAAATTTCAGATGTTTCCTCATCTTGGAGGTTGTTGACAGATTTGGGTATGGTGAGATGGAAATGGCTTATTCAGTGATGACTCATTCACTCTCATTTCAAATGTTGATGTTGCATTAGTACATGTTCTTCCAAACAGCAGCTCCCACATTGTAATGTAATGTTTCATAGTCAAAGTTTGTGTTCAGCAGCTCCCACATTGTACTGTAATGTTTCATAGTCAGTGTTTGTGTTCGTAGTATGTAGAATATACAGTGGGGAAAAAAGTATTTAGTCAGCCACCAATTGTGCAAGTTCTCCCACTTAAAAAGATGAGAGAGGCCTGTAATTTTCATCATAGGTACACGTCAACTATGACAGACAAAATGAGAAAATAAATGCAGAAAATCACAATTGTAGGATTTTTTATGAATTTATTTGCAAATTATGGTGGAAAATAAGTATTTGGTCAATAACAAAAGTTTCTCAATACTTTGTTATATACCCTTTGTTGGCAATGACACAGGTCAAACGTTTTCTGTAAGTCTTCACAGTTTTCCACACTGTTGCTGGTTTTGGCCCATTCCTCCATGCAGATCTCCTCTAGAGCAGTGATGTTTTGGGGCTGTCGCTGGGCAACACGGACTTTCAACTCCCTCCAAAGATTTTCTATGGGGTTGAGATCTGGAGACTGGCTAGGCCACTCCAGGACTGAAATGCTTCTTACGAAGCCACTCCTTCGTTGCCCGGGCGGTGTGTTTGGGATCATTGTCATGCTGAAAGACCCAGCCACGTTTCATCTTCAATGCCCTTGCTGATGGAAGGAGGTTTTCCTCAAAATCTCACGATACATGGCCCCATTCATTCTTTCCTTTACACGGATCAGTTATCCTGGTCCCTTTGCAGAAAAACAGCCCCAAAGCATGATGTTTCCACCCCCATGCTTCACAGTAGGTATGGTGTTCTTTGGATGCAACTCAGCATTCTTTGTCCTCCAAACACGACGAGTTGAGTTTTTACCAAAAAGGTCTATTTTGGTTTCATCTGACCATATGACATTCTCCCAATCCTCTTCTGGATCATCCAAATGCACTCTAGCAAACTTCAGACGGGCCTGGACATGTACTGGCTTAAGCAGGGGACACGTCTGGCACTGCAGGATTTGAGTCCCTGGCGGCGTAGTGTGTTACTGATGGTAGGCTTTGTTACTTTGGTCCCAGCTCTCTGCAGGTCATTCACTTGGTCCCCCCCGTGTGGTTCTGGGATTTTTGCTCACCGTTCTTGTGATCATTTTGACCACGGGGTGAGATCTTGCGTGGAGCCCCAGATCGAGGGAGATGATCAGTGGTCTTGTATGTCTTCCATTTCCTAATAATTGCTCCCACAGTTGATTTCTTCAAACCAAGCTGCTTACATATTGCAGATGCAGTATTCCCAGCCTGGTGCAGGTCTACAATTTTGTTTCTGGTGTCCTTTGACAGCTCTTTGGTCTTGGCCATAGTGGAGTTTGGAGTGTGACTGTTTGAGGTTGTGGACAGGTGTCTTTTATACTGATAACAAGTTCAAACAGGTGCCATTAATACTGGTAACAGTGGAGGACAGAGGAGCCTCTTAAAGAAGAAGTTACAGGTCTGTGAGAGCCAGAAATCTTGCTTGTTTGTAGGTGACCAAATACTTATTTTCCACCATAATTTGCAAATAAATTCATTAAAAATCCTACAATGTGATTTTCTGGATTTTTTAAAATCATTTTGTCTGTCATAGTTGACGTATACCTATGATGAAAATTACAGGCCTCTCTCATCTTTTTAAGTGGGAGAACTTGCACAATTGGTGGCTGACTAAATACTTTTTTTCCCCACTGTAAATATACAGTGCATTTGGAAAGTATTTAGACCCCTTTATTTTTTCCACATTTTGTTACGCTACAGCCTTATTCTAAAATTGATTAAATAGTTATCAATCTACACACAATGCCCCATAATGACAAAGCAAAAACAGGTTTTTAGACATTTTTGGTTCCCTTCCCGAGATCTGTGCCTCGACACAATCCTGTCTCGGAGCTCTACGGACAATTCCTTCGACCTCATGGCTTGGTTTTTGCTCTGACATGCACTGTCAACTGTGGGACCTTAAATAGACAGCTGTGTGCCTTTCATGTCCAATCAATTGAAATGACCACAGGTGGACTCCAATCAAGTTGTAGAGACATCTCAAGGATGATCAATGGAAACAGGATGCACCTGAGCTCAATTTCAAGTCTCATAGCAAAGGGTCTGAATACTTATGTAAATAAAGGTATTTCAGTTTTTTATTTTTTATACATTTGCAAAAATTTCTGAAAACCTGTTCAAAATGTAGAAAAGGGGAAGGGGTCTGAATACTTTCCAAATGCATTGTACAGTGGGGAAAAAAAGTATTTAGTCAGCCACCAATTGCGCAAGTTCTCCCACTTAAAAAGATGAGAGAGGCCTGTAATTTTCATCATAGGTACACGTCAACTATGACAGACAAAATGATTTTAAAAAATCCAGAAAATCACATTGTAGGATTTTTAATGAATTTATTTGCAAATTATGGTGGAAAATAAGTATTTGGTCACCTACAAACAAGCAAGATTTCTGGCTCTCACAGACCTGTAACTTCTTCTTTAAGAGGCTCCTCTGTCCTCCACTCGTTACCTGTATTAATGGCACCTGTTTGAACATGTTATCAGTATAAAAGACACCTGTCCACAACCTCAAACAGTCACACTCCAAACTCCACTATGGCCAAGACCAAAGAGCTGTCAAAGGACACCAGAAACAAAATTGTAGACCTGCACCAGGCTGGGAAGACTGAATCTGCAATAGGTAAGCAGCTTGGTTTGAAGAAATCAACTATGGGAGCAATTATTAGGAAATGGAAGACATACAAGACCACTGATAATGTCCCTCGATCTGGGGCTCCACGCAAGATCTCACCCTGTGGGGTCAAAATGATCACAAGAATGGTGAGCAAAAATCCCAGAACCACACGGGGGGGACCTAGTGAATGACCTGCAGAGAGCTGGGACCAAAGTAACAAAGCCTACCATCAGTAACACACTACGCCGCCAGGGACTCAAATCCTGCAGTGACAGACGTGTCCCCCTGCTTCAAGCCAGTACATGTCCAGGCCCGTCTGAAGTTTGCTAGAGTGCATTTGGATGATCCAGAAGAGGATTGGGAGAATGTCATATGGTCAGATGAAACCAAAATAGAACTTTTTTGGTAAAAACTCAACTCGTCATGTTTGGAGGACAAAGAATGCTGAGTTGCATCCAAAGAACACCATACCTACTGTGAAGCATGGGGGTGGAAACATCATGCTTTGGGGCTGTTTTTCTGCAAAGGGACCAGGACGACTGATCCGTGTAAAGGAAAGAATGAATGGGGCCATGTATCGTAGATTTTTAGTGAAAACCTCCTTCCATCAGCAAGGGCATTGAAGATGAAACGTGGCTGGGTCTTTCAGTATGACAATGATCCCAAACACACCGCCCGGGCAACGAAGGAGTGGCTTCGTAAGAAGCATTTCAAGGTCCTGGAGTGGCCTAGCCAGTCTCCAGATCTCAACTCCATAGAAAATATTTGGAGCGAGTTGAAAGTCCATGTTGCCCAGCGACAGCCCCAAAACATCACTGCTCTAGAGGAGATCTGCATGGAGGAATGGGCCAAAATACCAGCAACAGTGTGTGAAAACCTTGTGAAGACTTACAGAAAACGTTTGACCTGTGTCATTGCAACCAAAGGGTATATAACAAAGTATTGACAAACTTTTGTCATTGACCAAATACTTATTTTCCACCATAATTTGCAAATAAATTCATTAAAAATCCTACAATGTGATTTTCTGGATTTTTTTTTCTTATTTTGTCTGTCATAGTTGACGTGTACCTATGATGAAAATTACAGGCCTCTCTCATCTTTTTAAGTGGGAGAACTTGCACAATTGGTGGCTGACTAAATACTTTTTTTCCCCACTGTATGTCTCTGTGTGTAGTATATAGAATATAAATATATGTCTCTGTGTGTAGTCATCATTCTGTCATAATGATGGTAGTAGATTAGGGCACATCATGACTGAATGTACAGTATCAGCCATGTACTCTCTGCATGACATACTGTAACAGGAAACACTCTTTCCCTTTCCTGCCTGTAGCCTAGTCCCCTGACCAGACTTCCTGAAAAGTTGAGAGGATGTGTGTGTTTGGAGAGTGTGAGGGAATACTCTTCCAAGCAAAAACAAATAC
>NW_025537657.1:0-29809 GCF_020615455.1 Coregonus clupeaformis | reverse complement strand
ACCGCAAATGAATTATCCTAAGAATGAGTTATTGCACATAAAGATGTATGTAATTAATATCTTTGGAAAAAAGGAGTGACATTCTGGGGGTCCTATTTTGACTAGGTGACCAGCTCTGCCCTTGACTCTGGGGACAATACTCCCGATTTTAGTGGCCCGTCCCGCCAGAGCACGCTGCCACACAAAGGCTGGGCTGGGCTGCGCTGCGCGCGCCTGCCGCCGCTCGCCGCCGCCATGCTGCCGCGCGCCGCTGCCTGGGGTTGGCAAGCGGCCGCCGCCGCCGCTGCTGTGCCGCCGCTGCCGTGCCTGCCTTCACTCTGTGCTGCTGCTGCTGCTACAAGGCTGCTGCTGCCGCTGCTGCTGCTGCTGCTGCCGCCTACGCGCCATACAAGCTCTACGTTGTCCCTGAAATTGTCCCCCGATTACTCTCTTCAGAAAGAAAAAAAAAAAGCAACTGAAGAAGCAATTGAGGCAGATATTTAAATAATCAAACGTTTGCATCCAATCATATCAGTATGTAAAAATGATGTCTTACTGTACTACAAACTCATTTGCTCGCGTTTCGCCGCAGACCTTTTTATGAGAACGTTTGATCAGTGTTACGTTGTAACCACCGCATGAACAACTATGCCTATGGCTAGAAAGTGCATCCAACAGCATAGGCTACCAAACTTGGGTGATTGTAAAATTACTAGAGGTGAAGTCGATTTGTGTTATAAATAATACAAGCATTTGAAAGTAATTTTTAGCTTAAATTGTATGTTTAATATAGTAGTTCCATCCACGCCATAGTTTTTTTGTTTTTTGCACAGCTACTTTAATATCTTAATTTTGGACAGTAAAATATAGCAACTGTAGTCTGGGTCTGTCAACTCGAAATTCATGACAATCACTGGATTAGGTTGCACATCAAAATATCTTGAATCACGATTCTGCTGATGTGTTAGATGAAATAACTTATTTCTTGAATACTCCAGTATTTATGTATTGCACTTCTAATAAAGGACTATGGAATAACATTGTCTAACCAATTATATTGGTGCCACTAACAAAGTTAGTGGTACAAGTGACACCAGGGGGAAATTAGGCTGGCTGTGGACACCGTGGATGGCTGGTGTGGATAAATGCCAGGGCTGAATTCTTGTCCCAGTTCGCCCCTGCTTTTGCCCTACTTTTACCATGGTGATGATGCTGCAGCAGAGTGAGGGAGGAGCAGGAGATCCCACAACACTCTGGTCGGGGGCCGGAGATGATGCTGCCTGCTGCACCCCGTGAGCTTCTGTTCGAGCGGACTCTTGCTGCTGCTGCCGCAGCTCGTGCCGCCATTTCCAGACGGTCACCTCGCACCAGCCGTCTCGCGATCACCAGCGCGTGCTTGACCGTGCGGCGAACACAAATCCCCGCCGCTTTGGGTCCCTTCAACAACCACGACCATAAAAAGGACGGACATCGTCTTCCAGCGATACCCACTGTATACCGTCTCTGTCTCCCGGAAGTAGTTAGCGGAGAGGGGGGTCCAGGCCAGCCGCAGCATGAGCATGGACCTCTGGCCAAGCCCCTGCCTGTCCCAGGCGGAGCACACCTCGGGAACTTCAGCGGCCGGCCGGACGGCGCTGGAAGCTGCTGGGGAGAACAGCGAGTCTGGCTGCGGCGAAGAGGAGGCCATGGGGGCAGCGATACGTTCAGTAGCCTCGTCGAGATGGAGGTGGAGACGCTGGAGCAGAAATTAAAGTGGTCTGGCTTTAGGAAACAGACTTGTATAGGTGAGTCAACGGTAGAAGTCTTAGCCTTCAGGAATAAGGGCTAAAACGCTATTTGATAAAAACGAGGATTTAGACAGCAGAGAGGAAGATAGGGTTAGAGGACTGTGGATCATTCTCTGCCCATTTTCATTCACTTGGGCTGTTTGTTATTGACAAACATTGACAAAAAAACACAACTGAACACACAAATAGAGAGAGAGAGCATTTGACAGCACAAATATTTCCGACATACGGTCGTCTGAAATCCTGTATTTTATTAATATGGTAGACTATTACATTATTAAATTGTGTTAACCTATCACAGTAGGCTATTTCTCTCTGACTGAACCCATGCATAGTTTGCAGCACACTGGTCATTCTGACCTACTGTCCATAGTGTGTAAAAGGAATGCGCATTGTTGTATTTTCTGTGTCGTTTTTTTATGTTGTCGTGTGTGGAGGGGGAGGGGAGAGGGGTTAGCTCTATTGATTTGCAGGCAGTGTGTGTGTTTGTGTGTGTGGGTGCTCTGTCGTCGTGATGTATGTATTCTCCTGCCGTGTGTGTAGGGCTGGCTATTCTCCGAATGCCAGCTCGTCTTGAGACAGGCAGCTTCTGGGGTTGTGGAATTGGCTAATGAACAAATAAACCTCAGGAAGCATGTATAGCTGCTTGCTCTGATTTAGTGAGAGATGGAGCGTGTCTGTGTGTGTGTGTTGTGTGCAGTATAGCCTATGTGTGTGTGTGTGTGTGTGTGTGTGTGTGTGTGTGTGTGTGTGTGTGTGTGTGTGTCTGTCTGTCTGCCTCTTTATTGGAAAACGGTTTGAGCTTTGGAGTAATGTCAAATCAATATCGCCTAATGATTTGTTTGCTGTTTGGTTTGGAGGGGAGATGTTAAAATCTTTAGTCTGTCTGTCTGTCTGTCTTCTTGATTTGTAATGCCGCAGCGAATTAATGCATCATGCGATTAATGCAGCTCCTGGTGTCTGTTTGGAGTCCAAGCTCACCATGGTCTATGTGGGTGTGATTCAAAGAAACCTGGAGAAATGATACTGTTGAACATCAAAGGCTCTAAGTGTGTGGCTGTGTTTCTGTGTGTGTGTGTGTATGTGTGTGTGTGTGTGTGTGTGTGTGTGTGTGTGTGTGTGTAAACAATGACTCTTTTTCAGACCTGTCAATAGCAGTTGAAGCTCTGCAGTTTACATACACCTTAGCCAAATACATTTAAACCCAGTTTTTCACAATTCCTGGACATTTAATCCTAGTAAAAATCCCAGTCTTAGTCAGTAAGGAATTTACCACTTTATTTTAAGAATGTGAACTATCCGAATAATAGTAGAGAGAATGATTTATTTCAGCTTTTATTTCTTTCATCAGATTCCCAGTGGGTCAGAAGTTTACATACACCCAATTAGTATTTGTAGCATTGCTTTTAATTGTTTAATTTGGGTCAAACGCTTCCGGTAGCTTTTCACAAGCTTCTCCAAATAAGTTGGGTGAATTTTGGCCCACTCCTCCTGACAGAGCTGGTGTAACTGAGTCAGGTTTGTAGTTCTCCTTGCTCGCACATGCTTTTTTCAGTTCTGCCCACTATAGGATTGAGGTCAGGCCTTTGTGGTGGCCTACTCCAATACTCCTTGACTTTGTTGTCCTTAAGCCATTTTGCCAGAACTTTGGAAGTATGCTTGGGGTCATTGTCCATTTGGAAGACCCATTTGCGACCAAGCTTAACTTCCTGACTGATGTCTTGAAATGTTGAGTCAATGTTATCCACATAATTTTCCTTCTCATGATGCCATCTTATTTTGTGAAGTGCCACCAGGTCCCTCCTGCAGCAAAGCACTCCCCACAGCATGATGCTGCTACCCCCTGTGCTTCACGTCTGGGATGGTGTTCTTCGCTTGCAAGCTGCTCCCCTTTTTCCTCCAAACACAACGATGGTCATTATGGCTAAAACAGTTCTATTTTTGTTTCATCAGGACCAGAGGACATTTCTCCAAAAATATTTTGAAATTGCTCCCAAGGATGAACCAGGACTCTGTGGAGGTCTACAATTTTTTTTCTGAGGTCTTGGCTGATTTCTTTGATTTTCCTATGATGCCAAGCAAAGAGGCACTGAGTTGCAAGGTAGGCCTTGAAATACATCCACAGGTACACCCTCCACTTGACTCAAACATGCCAAATTAGCCTATCAGAAGCTTCTAAAAACCATGCCATCAATATTCTGGAATTTTCTTCAAGCTGTTTAAAAAGGCACAGTCAACTAAGTGAATAAACTTCTGACCCACTGAAATTGTGATACAAGTGAATTATAAATGAAATAATCTGTCTGTAAACAATCGCTGGAAAATGACTTCTGCCATGCACAAAGTAGATGTCCTCAACCGACTTGCCAAAACTATGTTTGTTAACAAGTAATTTGTGGAGTGGGTTGAAAAACAAGCTTTAATGACTCCAACCTAAGTGTATGTAAACTTCAGAGTTCAACTGTATGTGTCCCCTTCACCAGTTTGTAATGCAGTGACACTGCCCTCAGGGGGCAGACCACAGCTGGAGAGTGTGTAAAGTGACTGTGATATGAGGCAGTGAGTGTTTGAGTGTCTATGTGTGAGCGAGTGATGACGAGTGAGTGAGGGTGAGTATCTATGAGGTGGTGTATTTGTGTGTGGAAGGACAGAGAGTGTAAGAGACAGAGAGCAGCAGAGATAGATCTCAATGCTTCTACATCTGCATTTCTTGCTGTTTGGGGTTTTAGTCTGCGTTTCTGTACAGCTATTTTACACCAGCTTTATAAATACATTTGATTGATATAGACAGACAGACAGACAGACAGACAGACAGACAGACAGACAGACAGACAGACAGACATATATATATATATATATATATATATATATATATATATATGTATATATATATATGAAAAAGTGAGAATAGAGAGAGTGTACTTTAGTGTGTTGTATCTCACATTGCTGAGCTGACTCCCGCTGAGTGAGTGGTCACATGGCAGGACTGTGGTTCCCAAAAAGCTCTGAGTCCTTCTTATTTATTCTGAGACGTTCTGTCTGCTACGCATAAATAAACATCCCTCTGACATCCAGCGGTAGTGTACAGGTATGTGTGCAGTGGTGGGAAAGGTACCGAATTGTCATACTCGAGTAAAAGTAAAGATACCTTAGTAGAAAATGACTCAAGTAAAAGTGAAAGTCACCCAGCAAAATACTATTTGAGTAAAAAGTCTAAAAGTATTTGGTTTTAAATATACTTAAGAAAAGATTATAATTGTAATTGCTAAAATATACTTAGTTCAAAAGTAAAGTAAACATAATTTAAAAATGTCTTATATTAAGCAAAACCAGATGGTACCATTTTCTTGTTTATTATTTATTTACGATAGTCAGGGGCACACTCCCAACACTCAGACATCATACAAACAAAGAATGTGTGTTTAATGAGTCCGCCAGATCAAAGGCAGGGGGAGGACTAGGGATGTTTTTGATAAGTGCGTGAATTTGACTCATTTTCATGTCCCACTAAGCAATCAAAATGTAACGCAGTACTTTTGGGTGTCAGGGAAAATTTGTGGAGTAAAAAGTACATTATTTTCATTAGGAATGTAGTGAGCAAAAGCAAATTTAGTCAAAAAGATCAATAGCAAAGTAAAGTACAGATGCCCCAAAAACGACTCAGTAGTACTTTTAAAGTATTTTTTACTTAAGTACTTTACACCACTGTATGTGTGAGAGAGTGAATGCATCGCCTGCCTTATGGGAAATACTGTGCAACTAACTCCATTCACACACTCAACACTCTTCAACTGACTCACTGAAACTGACTCTCTTTTTTTTTTAACTTATGTATCCGCTAGAAACTCTAAAAATTACTGCAGCGTGTGTGGGTCTGGAGTGATGCGTGTTCCCGCAAGGGGTGTGTTTGCGCTTGTATGGTGTGTGTGTACTTGAGTGTGTGTTTACATGTGTTCGCATGTGTGTTTGTCTGTGTTGTAAGTGGGGTAACCTATCTCCCAGAGGAGGGATGTTCAAAGCCTTTCTCTCATGTGGGATAACTCATTTTAACCATCTCCCAATTAGAGATGGTGTTCATCTCCAACCAGGACCCCAACAACAGAGAGAAGATTAACCCACTCAGAGAGAAGCTAGAACAAGATGGAATAACATCAACTCTGATCTGGGCCCTTATCCACAAAGCGTGATCATAGGAGTGCTGGATCTAGATCAGTTTTGCCTTTTAGATCATAATGAATAAAATTATATGGACAGATCCTAGATCAACACTTACTCTGAGATGCTTTGTGGATACGGGCCCTGGTCACAGTTCCCGAGACCTGCCTGCAGTAACCGAAGGAAGAAGCATTGAACTGACCAGGAACAGACAGATGCTGACAGCAAAATGTTACATGGCCCAAATCCGACCCACAACACTCTATTTGGCCCAGCTACCATTTGATATTAGTATTACTGTCCAGAATTGGGCCAGGTCTGTTTGCCAACTTAAACCAGGTCTTCTGCTATGAAAAGGCCACAACACCCATTACCCAGACTCAAATATTGAGGTCAAACTCTCAGGAGTGGCCTGTAATGGGTTTTATCAGTTATCACAGAGAGAGAGTAGAGTGCTCAGCCTGGGACTTGGCATCAGAAAAGAGACTCATGCATTATTTGAACAGCCGATCAGAGTCCTAATTGTAGAATTGTTCAGATGACACATTTTCTCATCTCCCTACTGAAACCGACGAACAGTTCAACATGGCGTATATTAATGGCTTTTCTGTGAGAGAGTCATAGGCCTTTTCTTGTTTGGGTAAAAGTCCGCCCTCCGCCCTCTCCTCCGTGACCCGGAAACCGAGCGGTCGAAAGTGGTCGAGGAGTTTGCCAATTCACGGTGCAGGCAAACGGAAGACGGTCCTCCTCCTCAATAGCCTCTTTTGGGCGAGGAAGCACAAGTGTATCCTACCACGAAGAGCTTTGATATCTGCCACCCCCCTTTGAATCAGATGTTGCATTGTCAGAGGAGAAAAAGCAGTGCACACACACATTTAAAAACAATATGCTACTTATCCTTGTATCTATAAAAATCACTTGCACAACTAACTTCATTTATTTTGATCTCGCAAGCCGATCTAGGCCTACTGCATTCTAAACTTCATACTGTATATCAACATAAGTTGCTCACCAACTTTAAGTGAGACAAAACCTAAAGCTAGAATTCTTAACTTAAACAATAACAAAGCGCTTTCCCCGCCCCCAAGTGTAACAAACGAAGGGATGGGGGCTGGAACTGTAACTTCTCAAATTCTGAGTAGGCATAGCTATGGATGCAAGGACTGAGCATCCATGATATCAAATGTATAGTTTTAACCATGTGTGTTTACATTTACGTTGTTTAATAACAGAGTAAAGCAAGCTTATATTGTGGGTTCTAATGGGTACGGCAGCTGAACAAAGCTCATGAGGCATTTAGAAGTTATAGTCTTCAAGAATCAATGGGTATAAAGTGCCAAGCTGGATGTGCTTGGTAAGAGCCCTAGTAGTGTATACGGTGCATTCGAAAAGTGTATTCAGACCCCCTTCCTTTTTCCAAATGTTGTTACGTTATAGCCTTATTCTAAACTTGATTAAATAAAACATTTTCTCATCAGTCTCCCCACACAATACCCCATAATGACAAAGCTAAAACAGGTTTTTTAGATATTTTGGTAAATTTATAAAAAATACAAAACAGAAGACCCTTTTCTAAGTGAGACTTAAATTAAGCTCAGGTCCATCCTGTTTCTATGTGATCATCCTTGAGATGTTTCTTACAACTTGATTGGAGTCCACCTGTGGTAAATTAAATTGATTGGACATGATTTAGAAAGGCACACACCTGTCTATAAAGGTCCCACAGTTGACAGTTCATGTCAGGGCAAAAACCAAGCCATGAGGTCAAAGGAATTGTCCGAAGCGCTCCGGAGAAGGATTGTGTCGAGGCACAGATCTGGGGAAGGTCCCCAAGAACACAAGTGGCTCTCATCATTCTTAAATGGAAGAAAGTTTGGAAACCACCAAGACTCCTCCTAGAGAGCTGGCCGCCTGGCCAAACTGAGTAATTGGGGGAGATGGGCCTTGGTCAGGAGGTGACCAAGAGCCTGATGGTCACTCTGGACAGAGATCCAGACTTCCTCTGTGGAGAGATGGGAGAGCCTTCAAGAAGGACAACCATCTCTGCAGCACTCCACCAACCAGGCTTTATGGTAGAGTGGGCCACACGGACGCCACCCCTTAGTAAAAGGCACACATGATAGCCCGCTGGGAGTTTAGCCAAAAGGCACCTAAAGGCGACTCTCGTGACTAAGAGAAAACAAGATTCTCTGGTCTGATGAAACCAAGACTGGAACTCTTTGGCCTGAATGCAAAGAGTCTCTTGGAGGAAAATTGGCACCATCCCTAGGGTGAAGCATGGTGGTGGCAGCATCATGCTGTGGGTATGTTTTTCAGTGGCAGGGACTGGGAGATCTAGCCAGGATCGAGAGCAAAGATGAACGGAGCAAAGTCATGGTGAGAGATCCTTGATGAAAACCTGCTCCAACGAGCAGCCATAGGGCTCTCAGACTTGGGCGAAGGTTCACCTTCCAACAGGACAATGACCCAAGCACACAGCCAAGACAATGGATGAGTGGGCTTCGGACAAGTGCTCTGAATGTCCTTGAGTGGCCCAGCCAGAGCCCAGGACTTGAACCCGATTGAACATCTCTAAAGAGACCTTGAAAATACCTGTGCAAACGATGCTCCTGTATCCAACCCGACAGAGCTTGAGAGTATCTGCAGAGAAGAATAGGAGAAACTCCCAAATGTGCAAGCTTTGTAGACCATACCCAAGAAGACCCCGAGGCTGTAATTCTGCCAAAAGTGCTTAAACAAAGCCCCTCTCTCTCCCTATCAATTCTCCTCCACCCATCCCTCCCCCTCATCTTCTCTGCTTTGAGCTGAGGCTGTACAGCAGGGAGGAAGTACATCCCCTCCATTTCCTCTCTTAACTTATTCATATGCAGCAGAGATGCAGCGTACGCTGCTGACGCCATCGCTTTTATAGCAGGGATGAATACATAGCGGCAACACACTGAACGTTGACTGTCCAGCGTAGGGGAAGAGAGGGCTTCCAACCTGTCTGCTTCTATCTAAGGCCGATTTCAACGATCCTCTATCCCCTCTCCTCCTTCTCTTTCCTTCTCTCTGCTCTTCTCTCTGTCCTTCTGTCCCTTCATTCATACATGACTTCGCATGCATTTCTAAAGCAGGCATAGGGAGCAACCAGACAGACGGACAAAATGACAAGACAGACAGACAGGTGGGTTTTAAGATCAGGGCCCAGGCGATGGCGGCCCTTTATAAGAACCGTATGATTACTAAGGGAGAGAAGGAGTTGATCGCTCTCTGTGGGATTGGTTTCAGGTGAGGAGGTGGATAGCTGCTGAGTTTCTGGACTTTTGGCAGTGTGAATGTGATGAAGAACGGTGTGTTTTTTGAGCTGCGTATGTGAGATGGTTGCGTTGGCGGGGTTTTTAATCATGAATAGAATCGCACGCATGCATGCACACGCACACACGGGCACGCACGCCACGCACACACCCACCCACGCGCACCCACCCACCCACGCACACACACACACACACACACACACACACACACACACACACACACACACACACACACACATTCACACACACACACACACACACACACACACACACACACACACACACACACACACACACACACACACACACACCAGGACATTAGGAGTGTGACACATCCTCCCCTCCCTTTCCTCCTTTTTGTGGGTTATAATAACCTGTTCTGCTTGTCTGACACTAAGATGTGTGTGTGTGTGTGTGTGTGTGTGTATGTGTGTGTGTGTGAGAGGTGTGTGTGTGCATGCCAGTGTTTGCTATATTTGATGGGGAGGTCTGTGGGGCAGGTCTGGTGGGGCAGGTTATGACACACACACAGTGCCTATAATACGCGCGTAGGTAATCATCAGTATTCATCTGTGTGGTGAAGAGAGAGCATGGGGGGATGTCTGTTTTAGGGAGTAGAGTGACAGATTATTCTTTAAAAGCCTTTCTGTCTCCTGGCATTTTCCAGAGCAGAGCAGCGCCGGGGTTGGGGCTAGGCTAAAGTGTTTTTCTCCTATAATGCATTGTGATGAGGCATTAAGGGGATTGGTGTTCAGGCTGTGTGGAGTCAGTCTGTCCATGTTTGGGGTCTGTCTGGCTGTAAGAGGCTTTTCCTGCTGCCTGGATCCTGGCCCCTTCTCATCACCCGAGCACCAGGCAGACTCAGGCCGAGGGGCCCTACTACAGGCCCAAGCTTCAGCAGGATTCACTAGGCCCCAGAGTGGATGGCTGGACAGGAACAGGTGTAGTGTGTGCCTGTTAAACCTGCAGTTTTTCTGTCAGAGTTCTCTAGACAACACCACCCCCTCTCTCTCTCTCTCTCTCTCTCTTCTCTTCTTTTTTTTTTTTTTCTTTCTCTTTCTTCTTTCTTTTTCTTCTCTCTTTCTTTCTCTCTCTTTCTGCTGTCCAGTCCATCTGGCAGTAGCACAGACAGCCCCACTGAGCTGAGAGTGGACGCTCACTGTGACACACGTCTCTGAGAGAGAAAAGAGAGGGAGAGGAGAGAGAAAGGAGAGAGGGAGGCAGAGAGAGAGGAAAGAGGTGATACACACCTCTCACATCCTCTCACACATCCTCACCCTAGTGCATGATGTGCCAATGTGTCAGGGGTTTATGTGTGAGTGGAGCGTGTGTGTCTGTGTGAGCAAGCAAGGCATTAGCTCTGAAATTGGAGAGTCATCTCTGAGTGCTGAGGGACTAGCAGTGGTCGCCAATCCTACCCAGTCACACACACATACACACACACACACACACACACACACACACACACACACACACACACACACACACACACACACACACACACAAAAACAGAATAAAATGCCTGGCTGTGGTTCTAGCATCCAGACAGGTGTGGGAGCAATTGCAATAGTCCTGATACACGTAAGCTTCACTCACAGAATTTTCTGGTGCACACACACACACACAGCACACACATACACACACACAGCACACAGCACACAGCACACAACACACAGAGATAGAAACAGAGCAGTTCTTTGGAGATCTCTGTAATTATAGAATGTCCCTTGCTCTCCAGCTGTGGTCTGGGAGGTCTTGTGTGTGTGTGTTTGCCTCTGCTCTGTTCCAGCGATGCACTGATTGCTCTGCGTAGCAGAGCCCCACTTAGTAAATGATTGGATTCTATTAGGCAGTGAGGGGATGAGGGTGGAGACAGAAGCCAGGGATACACCACTCCTTCAAGATGCAAGCCTAACTCTGTCTAAACCTATTCTAACATTATTACAACTCAACTCTAACCTTATTATAACTTTGCCTAACCCTATTACAACATTAATACAATTTAACTCTTGTTTAAACAGTGATACAATGTTGTTACAACCTCATTCTAACCCTGTTTGAACATTATTTATACAAACCCTTTTCAAACCTTACTCTAACCCTGTTTCAACATTACTCCAGCTAATTTATATTCCAGCCTCAGTTAACCTTGCACAGTTTTCCATTCAGTCCCACCTGGGTCAATGTTTTGTACCAGAAATAAAACTACAGATTGCACTTTTGACACAAGTGACTTTGAATCAAAGAGTTAAAGCTGGTATTCTATTCTGATATAATAGTTCAGTCCTTTTCTTCTGCCAGTGTTACTTCTGAGCTGATGAAAGGTCAAATACATGGAGAGCAGTATGCTTCAAGATCACTTCCCCCACAGTACACACAGACACATTTACAGGTGCACACACACACACACACATAGACATACACACACATACTCACACACTGACACACACACACACACACACGAACGCACACACCCACACACTGGGTAATTATTGAGGTGTCACGACCCTGTGTGAAAGAGAGAACGTGGGAGAATGAGAGGAGAACAGAGAGAGAGAAGTAGAGGGAGAGAGGATCCTCTGCCACGAGGGGCACATTCACTCCCACACAATTCTGGAACTGATGCCCAGGCAGGCATGTACACACACACACTGAAAGAGAGAGAGAGAACAGAGACAGAGGGAGAGAGAGAGAGAGAGAGAGATAGATAGAGGGAGAGGGAGGAAAGAGCGACAGAGAGACATGCCATTGGAGCTGTTTTTGACCTGCCGCCTCTTTGAGAGGAGATGGGGTTGCTGGGTAGGATTTTTAAGAATGTGCTGCTTCTTTTCTTCTGTAGCATGAAAGAGGCAGAACAGAGAGAAGGATGAGAGAAGAGAGGAGCTTGAGCCCCTGAGTGCTTGGATTCTGTTTGGAGGTTGAGGTGCAGAGCCAAACCACCCACTGACCCTCATAGTTAACATGTGATGAACATGTCCCAGGACCCTGTACATTATTCCACAGCATTAATGAACTTTATTACTACAGCTCCCTCTCTCTCCCCCCCTCTCTCTCTCTCTCTCTCTCTCTCTCTCTCTCTCTCTCTCTCTCTCTCTCTCTCTCTCTCTCTCTCTCTCTCTCTCTCTCTCTCTCTCTCTCTCTCTCTCTCTCTTTCTTCTCTCTCTCTCTCCTCCTCACCTCTCTCTCTCTCTCTCTCTCTCTCTTCTCTCTCTCTCTTCTCTTTCTCTCTCTCTCTTCTCTCTCTTTTCTCTCTCTTCTCTCTCTCTCTCTCCTCTCTCCTCCTCTCTCTCTCTCTCTCTCTGCCTAAGGAAAAGTAATGCTTAGGCCAATAGAGGAGTGAAGGGAAGGACAGCTTGAACCACACACACACACACCTCTGCTCCTGGTGAAGGACAGCAGGTGAGCATCTGTTCTATTGGGTCCCTAACCCTCCCCAGAGGCTGATACGTCTTCCCCTCCTTCCCTCCTCTATCTCCTCCTCTCCTCTCACTCTCTCCTACACACATACTCCCAGAAAGGAAGGAATAAGAGGAGAGGAGAGGGGAGGAGAACGGTTATGCAACAGGCCAAACTGACAGGAACAGGAAAAGAGATGATCATTTTCCAGCAAAGAGAGGAAAGAGGAGGAGAGGGACAGGAGAGTATCAGAAGCAGGCTGGCTGTGTGCTGAAGGGAAAGAAGACATGAACACACCCTCCCTGTCAGAGGATGAAGTGGATGTGATGAAGGAGAGACGAGAGCTGTTTGTGTGTAGTTTTGAGTGTATGTGTGTCTGTTTGTATGTATGTGTGTGAATGTGTGTGTGGTTAGAGGCAGGGTGGGGAGAGGGATAGAAATAGAAAGAGGGAGGAGGAAGAGGGGAGGGGGTCAGAGGGAAAGGCCCAGGCTCCTGTCTGCACAGGCAGGATAAGTTCGCTGCACACGCACGCACGCACACACAGGTTATCCTCTCTCTCCCTACTCCTCCCTCTCCACCGGTGTCCAGGCAGCTATTACGTGTGTGTCTGAATGCGTGTTTGTGAGGTGTGTATTTGTAAATGTGTCTGTTACAACGATTAAACGTCAGACATTACAGGGTTAAAGAAGACCAACAGATTGGGGACACGTCTGCTCTTTCAGTAGCATCTTGTACTCCTCATCTAGACTCAGTGTTTCCTTATCTCCCTCCAACAGTACATTAGTTTAATTTAGCATTTTTACATTTTAGTCATTTAGCAGACACTCTTATCCAGAGCGACTTACAGGAGCAATTAGGTTAAGTGCCTTGCTTAAGGGCACATCGACAGATTTTTCACCTAGTCGGTTCGGGATTAAACCAGCGACCTTTCAGTTACTGGCACAACGCTCTTACCCACTAAACTACCCTGCCGCCCAGAACTAAGGAGAGAGTCAAAGATGGATTATATTTTATCTGCCAGGGAATCACGTGCTGACAAAAGAGTTCTCCTCTCTCCTCTCCTCTTTTTGTTTTTGAATAAGTGGCGAGGTCTCACAGGGATTTGAGTTAAGTGTGTGTGTATATGTTATACAGTCTGATCCCTAGCAGGTTGTGTTCAAAGTGCTTTGGTAGAGAGAGAGAGAGAGAGAGAGAGAGAGAGAGAGAGAGAGAGAGAGAGAGAGAGAGAGAGAGAGAGAGAGAGAGAGAGAGAGAGAGAGAGAGAGAGAGGAGAGAGAGAGAGAGAGAGAGAGAGAGAGAGAGGAGAGAGAGAGAGAGAGAGAGAGAGAGAGAGAGAGAGAGAGAGAGAGAGAGAGAGAGAGAGAGAGAGAGAGAGAGAGAGAGAGAGAGAGAGAGAGAGAGAGAGAGAGAGAGAGATGCTGTATTTAGATGAACTGGGAGGGAAGGAAGTTTGAGGTTACCATCATGACAACCTTATCCTGACCCTCTCCTGGTCTCGACCACCCCTGGCCAGTGTGTGTTGTGGGAGTGGGGGTTTGGGGTCTGTAATGCTGTGAGTGCCTAATGCCTGTGCTTAAGATGTTGGGCATTTCGGGTCTACAGTATTTTGAGTTTTCCTGCCATTGTCTGTGAATATATGTGTGTGTATGTGTATTCTGTGTGTGTGCGTGCGTGCATGTTTGGGTGATGTGTGTTTGGTGATGTGTTTTGCTGTTTCCTGTAACAAAAACGGTTGAAGAAACTCTCATTCTGTCTTAAAAAAACAACTAAAAGAATTGTGTAATCCGCACTGTGTAAGTGATGTTGTAAATTCTCTGTCACTTGAAAGAGCTACACTCACTACAGTACGCCTCCTCAGGTTGTCCCTGTCAGGTTGGGGTCAACGGTCAGGGTCATGAGGATTGCGTAATGACGTACTGTTCCCAGAATAGACTTTGGGGCGACTGAGAAGGGGGAAGAGGGGGTGATGTAGCCTAGCTTCAAGTGGCACAGACCATCTGACACCACACACACACACACACACACACACACACACACACACACACACACACACACACACACACACACACACACACGGTATAGGTGACTGGTATCAGGTCTCAGCTGCCCGTCACAATCATCAGAACAACTACCTGGTGTGTGGGGTGTGTGTGTGTGTGTTGCTAGGTATGCGTGTCCCTCAGTACCTGTAGATCAGTGGAGACTAGTTGCAGGTCTGTAGAAGTGCAGGACGGTGACCAGGCAGAGAGGAGTAGAGGAGCATTTGTAGAAGAATGATGGACAGAAAGAATGGAGTAAAGGAGAGAAAAGGACAGCGGAGCAGAGGGGGATGAAAGGAGAGGTAGTAAAAATAAAGTGTGTTGGTATCGCAGGCTGCTGGGTTACAGGTCAGTGAGCGGCCGCTTAGGGCAGGGCTTTTCAAACCCTCTCTCGGGATCCCCCTGCCGTTCCGTGTATTTGAGTTATTCCAGAGATAGTACACCTGATTCAACTAATTATCAAGCCCTTGACTACATGAATCAGGTGAGCTAGTTTAGGGATACAACAACATTGTGAAACGCCTGGGGTGCTCGGGGAGAGTGTTGAAAACCACTGGCTTAGGGTATGTGTGTCTATGTGTGTATTTGTGTGGGGTCTGTGTATATCCAGATTCCATTCAGACATATAATGCTGTTGAACAGTTCCAATAGGCCCTATGTTGACGTTTTATATTAGATGCTATCTTGGTAGAGGCAATGAGTGGGTAATGTGGGGTGATCTCATCTTTACTGTAATGGTGTGTAGTCGGGGGTTGGTCCCACCTGTGTAGCGTGAGAGGATACAGGTGTGTGTGCATGTGGGCCTCAGTGTGTGTGCATGTGTCTGTCTGTGTGTGTGTGCGTGCTGTGTGCAGACCATGGAAGCTGACACTGAGTCTCTACTCTATAATTACATCTTTACACAGAGACAACTGGTGCATACTGGGTGGTTACTATAGCAACCATGTCAGTCTGGAACTGCTGCCACGACTTGTAGAAGGAAGAGGAGGAAGAAGAGGAGGTGGAGAAGAGGAGGAGGAGAACGGGGAGTAGGCAAGGAGGACAAAGGAGAATGAGGAGATAAGACGAGGAGGTGGATGGAGAGGAGGGAGAGAAGAGAGAGAGAGGGTAGGAGAGAGAGAGGGAAAGTTGGAGGCATAAGAGGGAGGGACGAATAAATAATAGACGAGGAGAGAGAGAGAGAGAGGGGGGGGGGGAGAGAGGGAAGAGGGAAGAGGGAAAGCGGAGGGATAGAGATGGAGAGTGGGAGGCAGAGGAAGGAGGCAGAGGGACAGCCTGCTTTGTTCAGAAGTTGCTCAATTAATCACCCAATTGTGTATCAGATTTCTCCAGAACTTTCTTTGGTTTATGTGATACACCAGCAACCACTAACTTCTACATCAGGGAGTGTCAATCACCAGTTGGGATCAATTCAGTTTTCAATTCAGTTAATTCCGAATTTGCCCAGTGTTTTCTATGAGGATTTTTTAAGGGATTAGTTTAATTTCAATTCACTTCCTGGATTTACTGAACTGAAAAGTGAACTGAATTAACCCCAACCATGGAGAGGATCTCCTAATCTGTTACCCTGTTGACTGTTAGGTGCCTGAGCTGACTTCGTTCCTCTGTAGAGCCCCCATTACTGCATATCCATCCATCAGTCTAACATCAAAGTCATCAAAACAAGCTCTAATACCTTGATCCTGCTATGGATTTAGTAGATTACTAAGCATGCAGTTGAAATGCAATGGTGGTCTGTCTGTCTCTGTCTGTGTGTGTGTGTTCTGTCGATCCAACACAATACAGTACATACAGTTGAAGTCGGAAGTTTACATACACTTAGGTTGGAGTCATTAAAACTCGTTTTTCAACCACTCCACAAATTTCTTGTTAACAAACTATAGTTTTGGCAAGTCGGTTAGGACATCTACTTTGTGCATGACACAAGTAATTTTTCCAACAATTGTTTACAGACAGATTATTTCACTTATAATTCACTGTCACAATTCCAGTGGGTCAGAAGTTTACGTACACTAAGTTGACTGTGCCTTTAAACAGCTTGGAAATTCCAGAAAATGATGTCATGGCTTTAGAAGCTTCTGATAGGCGAATTGACATCATTTGAGTCAATTGGAGTGTACCTGTGGATGTATTTCAGGCCTCACCTTCAAACTCAGTGCCTCTTGACATCATGGGAAAATCAAAAGAAATCAGCAAGACCTCAGGAAAAAAATCATTGTAGACCTCCACAACTCTGGTTCATCCTTGGGAGCAATTTCCAAACGCCTGAAGGTACCACGTTCATCTGTACAAACAATAGTACGCAAGTATAAACACCATGGGACCACGTAGCCCGTCATACCGCTCAGGAGGGAGACGCGTTCTGTCTCCTAGAGATTAATGTACTTTGGTGCGAAAGTGCAAATCAATCCCAGAACAACAGTAAAGGACCTTGTGAAGATGCTGGAGGAAACAGGTACAAAAGTATCTATATCGACAGTAAAACGAGTCCTATATCGACATAACCTGAAAGGCCGCTCAGCAAGGAAGAAGCCACTGCTCCAAAACTGCCATAAAAAAGACAGACTACGGTTTTCAACTGCACATGGGGACAAAGATCGTACTTTTTGGAGAAATGTCCTCTGGTCGGATGAAACAAAAATAGAACTGTTTGGTCATAATGACCATCGTTATGTTTGGAGGAAAAAGGGGAATGCTTGCAACCGTGAAGCACGGGGGTGGCAGCATCATGCTGTGGGGGTGCTTTGCTGCAGGAGGGACTGGTGCACTTCACAAAATAGATGGCATCATGAGGAAGGAAAATTATGTGAATATATTGAAGCAACATCTCAAGACATCAGTCAGGAAGTTAAAGCTTGGTCGCAAATGGGTCTTCCAAATGGACAATGACCCCAAGCATACTTCCAAAGTTGTGGCAAATTAGCTTAAGGACAACAAAGTCAAGGTATTGGAGTGGCCATCACAAAGCCCTGACCTCAATCCCATAGAAAATATGTGGGCAGAACTGAAAAAGCATGTCGAGCAAGGAGGCCTACAAACCTGACTCCAGTTACACCAGCTCTGTCAGGAGGAATGGGCCAAAATTCACCCAACTTATTGTGGAAAGCTTGTGGAAGGCTACCTGAAACGTTTGACCCAAGTTAAACAATTTAAAGGCAATGCTACCAAATACTAATTGAGTGTATGTAAACTTCTGACCCACTGGGAATGTGATTAAAGAAATAAAAGCTGAAATAAATCATTCTCTCTACTATTATTTTGACATTTCCATTCTTAAAATAAAGTGGTGATCCTAGCTGACCTAAGACAGGGAATTTTTACTAGGATTAAATGTCAGGAATTCTCCCTTTCCGACTTCAACTGTAGCTACTCTGATCTCTGAGGCATCAGGTGTTGATAGTTGTTGATAGTTGTGAATGCACACGTCCAATATCTCTCTCTCATCACTCTCGCTATCATACAAACTCCTCTCTCCCTACACACACATCCATATCTCTCTCTGTCAGTCTACTCAGACTGTCTATCCTGTCAGATCAGGTCTGGCTATAATCAGGTTAGTATAATCCATCACTCAACACTAAACACACTGGATGAGCGTGTGTGGGCAGGTTGTGTGTGTGTTGCTTTATCACTGCTATCCGATAAGCACAGGGAGTTAAGTGTGTTTGGACAGTATGGGTGTGTCTGTGTGTCTGTGTGTGTGTGTATTACGTTATCATTGGGATCCGCTAATGCGGTAGGTTTTAGGTGCATTATTGTCTCTTCTGCTCTAACTGTAGTGTCTGTCAATGGTGGTGTGTGTTATGTGTGTGTGTGTGTCCTGGCCTCAGTGGCATGTATTCAGCTGCGTGTTGTCACCCCGTACATCTATTTTTATCCTCTGGGCTAAAAGGTATATGTGTGTGTGTGTGTGTGTGTGCTGGGGCTCGAGTTACACAGCCCTGTAACCAGACTCTGTCTTTGTCACGGTGGATAATTATAGACGAGGTCTGAAACTTTCAACAGGGTGTCATGTATTAGCCACCCTTTCCACCGTACCTATCCACACACACACTCACTCTCACACACACACACACATTTTTTACTATCCTTGTGGGGACCAATCAATTGATTCCCATTCAAAATCCTATTTTCCCTAAACCCTAACCCTAACCATAACCTTTAACGTAATCCTAACCTTAACTCTAACCCTAATCTTAACCCCCAAAAACCCTAACCCTAAAACTAAACCTCTAAACCAAATTCTACCTAACCCTATTTGTAACCCTAACCCTAAACCTAACCCCCTAAGCCTAAAAGCCTTTTTTCATTGTGGGAAAAATGTCCCCACTTTATCCTTGTTTTACTCTCCTTGTCCTCACGAAAAGCAAACCACACACACACACACACACACACACACACACACACACATATATATATACACACACAAACACACACACACACACACAGGGCTCACCCTATGGCCTGTGTGTTGCATACTGCATAGGACAGATGAGAGAGAGGTGAGGTGGAACAGGGTAGTTCCTGTTATTTAACCCACCTAGATTGTTACAGTTACAGCAGGCTGGCTGGAGCTGAGAATATAGTCAGCTATTCTGTAATAATAATAATAATAATATCCAAAGCGACTTACAGTCATGCGTAGCATACATTTTTTTGTGTATGGGTGGTCCCGGGATCGAACCCACTACCTGGCGTTACAAGTGCCGTGTCTCTACCAGCTGAGCTACAGAGGACTGTAGGATGGATCTGAATGTTATATATATTGTATTACACATAAGGAATGTTATATATATTGTATTACTCATCAGGAATGTTATATATATTGTATTACATTATACTGAACATACAAAATGTTGCTGTGAGCAGATACAGTTGAAGTCGGAAGTTTACATACACCTTAGCCAAATACATTTTAAACTCAGTTTTTCACAATTCCTGACATTTAATCCTAGTAAAAATTCCCTGTCTTAGGTCAGCTAGGATCACCACTTTATTTTAAGAATTTGAAATGTCAGACTAATAGTAGAGAGAATTATTTATTTCAGCTTTTATTTCTTTCATCACATTCCCAGTGGGTCAGAAGTTTACATACACTCAATTAGTATTTGGTAGCATTGCCTTTAGGAATTGTTTAACTTGGGTCAAACGTTTGGGTAGCCATCCACAAGCTTCCCACAATGTTGGGTGAATTTTTGGCCCATTCCTCCTGACAGCTGGTGTAACTGAGTCAGGTTTGTAGGCCTCTTGCTCGCACACGCTTTTCAGTTCACACATTTCCTATAGGATTGAGGTCAGGGCTTTATAATGGCCACTCCAATACCTTGACTTTGTTGTCCTTAAGACAATTTGCCACAACTTTGGAAGTATGCTTGGGGTCATTGTTCATTTGGAAGACCCATTTGCGACCAAGCTTTAACTTCTGACTGGATGTCTTAAGATGTTGCTTCAATATATCCACATAATTTTCCTTCCTTATGATGCCATGTATTTTGTGAAGTGCACCAGTCCCTCCTGCAGCAAAGCACCCCCCACAGCATGATGCTGCCACCCCGTGCTTCACGGTTGGGATGGTGTTCTTCGGCTTGCAAGCTGTTCCCCCTTTTTCCTCCAAACATAACGATGGTCATTATGACCAAACAGTTCTATTTTTGTTTCACTCAGACCAGAGGACATTTCTCCAAAAGTACGATCTTTGTCCCCATGTGAGTTGCAAACCGTAGTCTGGCTTTTTTATGGCGGTTTTGGAGCAGTGGCTTCTTCCATGCTGAGCGGCCTTTCAGGTTATGTCGATATAGGACTTTTTTTACTGTACTTTTGTACCTGTTTCCTCCAGCATCTTCACAAGGTCCTTTACTGTTGTTCTGGGATTGATTTGCACTTTTTCGCACCAAAGTACATTCATCTCTAGTAGACAGAACGCGTCTCCTTCCTGAGCGGTATGACGGCTGCGTGGGACCCATGGTGTTTATACTTGCGTACTATTGTTTGTACAGATGAACGTGGTACCTTTCAGGCGTTTGGAAATTGCTCCCAAGGATGCAAACCAGACTTGTGGAGGTCTACCATTTTTTTCTGAGGTCTTTTTGATTTTCCCATGATGTCAAGCAAAGAGGCACTGAGTTTGAAGGTAGGCCTTGAAATACATCCACAGGTACACTTCTAATTGACTCAAATGATGTCAATTAGCCTATCAGAAGCTTCTAAAGCCATGACATCATTTTCTGAATTTCCCAAGCTGTTTAAAGGCACAGTCAACTTAGTGTATGTAAACTTCTGACCACTGGAATTGTGACAGTGAATTATAAGTTAAATAATCTGTCTGTAAACAATTGTTGGAAAAAATTACTTGTGTCATGCACAAAGTAGATGTCCTAACTGACTTGCCAAAACTATGGTTTGTTAACAAGACATTTGTGGAGTGGTTGAAAACGTAGTGTATGTAAACTTCCGACTTCAACTGTAGCAGAGAGATTTATCTCTCAGGGTTGGTTATAGGGAGGTTGTGGTGAGGTTGAACGGGAGGCTTTGAGGAGGTTGTGTGTTGCTTGTATGGGGGAGGCTTTGGGGAGGTTGTGTGGAGGTTGTGGGAAGATTGAACGGGAGGTTGTAGGGGGAGGCTTTGAGAGGCTATGGGTTGGTTGTATGGGAGGTTGTGTGAGATATTGGGGAGGTTATATAGAGGGAGCCAGGAGCAGCTCTCAACACTGCTGACTCTTCCCTACCCCTGACTGAGAGAACAGACGTTTTCTCTCTCTCCCTCCATCCCCCTCTCTTTCTTTCTCTCCATATCTCTCCAGAGTATTGGGGTTACTGGGCCAGTGTACTGAAGTAGCATCATGTAATCCTCTCTAAAAGAAACATGGTGATATTTTCCTCAATTACCGGAGTCCTCTCATTTCACTGATTACAGGTCAAGAGATTTGATATGATGGATCACGCTGAAACTCTAATAATGTGTGTTTTTCAGGAAAGCCATCTCGTGTCGGGTCTCCACACTTTGGCCCCCGGTCCACAAATCCATGCCCCCCCATCACTAACGGACTTCCAAGGAGATACGCACGTCCGTCGATTGAGACAGTGAGTCACACACACATACAAACACACACACACTCGCACACACACAGCTTTGGGAAAAACCTCATGATTTCACATCAATGTGTTTTGGAACACTTCGCGGTGATGATATTTCACATGAAGTTTCACGGGATTTTCACATGATCACATAACCTTTCACATGTGGATTCCATTTTTCACCTGAGATTTTACAGGTGATCCCTGCAAACAAAATGAGTTATTATGATACACACACAAGCAGTGCATTTAATATACAGTATTTCCAACTTACATATTTGACTCACTTGATTACATTGTTTATTTACACAGGACATGTCCTCCCTGGGATTTGAACTCACAACATCTTTCTTAGCAGCATGCTGATATATTACTGATTTCACCTGTATTCCCTACACTTTGGACTTCAAATTCAATCTCAGCTTTGTTAAAAATACACTCAAGAAAAACTATCATACACTGCTCAAAAATAAAGGGAACACTAAAATAACACATCCTAGATCTGAATGAATGAAATAATCTTATTAAATACTTTTTTCTTTTTGCATAGTTGAATGTGCTGACAACAAAATCACACAAAAATTATCAATGGAAATCAAATTGATCAACCCATGGAGGTCTGGATTTGGAGTCACACTCAAAATTAAAGTGGAAAACCACATCTACAGGCTGATCCAACTGTAGTACAGGCTGATCCACGCAGTGGTCTAAGGCACTGCATCGCAGTGCTAACTGTGCCACTAGAGATCCTGGTTCGAATCCAGGCTCTGCTCGTAGCCGGCCGCGACCGGGAGACCCATGGAGCGGCGCTTGGTTGAGGCGTCGTCCAGGGTAGGGGAGGGAATGGCCAGCAGGGATGTAGCTCAGTTGGTAGAGCATGGCGTTTGAACGCCAGGGTTGTGGGTTCAATTCCCACGGGGGCCAGTATGAAAAAAAAATACAAATAATGTATGCACTCACTAACTGTAATCGCTCTGGATAAGATCCTCTGCTAAAATGACGTAAATGTAAATGTAAATGTAATGTAATGTCCTTAAAACAAGTCAAAATGAGGCTCAGTAGTGTGTGTGGCCTCCACGTGCCTGTATGACCTCCCTACAACGCCTGGGCATGCTCCTGATGAGGTGGCGGATGGTCTCCTGAGGGATCTCCTCCCAGACCTGGACTAAAGCATCCGCCAACTCCTGGACAGTCTGTGGTGCAACGTGGCGTTGGTGGATGGAGCGAGATCATGATGTCCCAGATATGCTCAATTGATTCAGGTCTGGGGAACGGGCGGGCCAGTCCATAGCATCAATGCTTTCTCTTGCAGGAACTGCTGACACACTCCAGCCACATGAGGTCTAGCATTGTCTTGCATTAGGAGGGTACCCAGGGACCAACCGCACCACAGCATATGGTCTCACAAGGGGTCTGAGGATCTCTTCATCTCGGTACCTAATGGCAGTCAGGCTACCTCTGGCGAGCACATGGAGGGCTGTGCGGCCCCCAGAAAATGCCACCCCACACCATGACTGACCCACCGCCAAACCGGTCATGCTGGAGGATGTTGCAGGCAGCAGATCGTTCTCCACGAGCCTTCTCCAGACTCTGTCACGTCTGTCACATGTGCTCAGTGTGAACCTGCTTTCATCTGTGAAGAGCACAGGGCGCCAGTGGCAATTGCCAATCTTGGCGTTCTCTGGCAAATGCCAACGTCCTGCACGGTGTTGGGCTGTAAGCACAACCCCCACCCTGTGGACGTCGGGCCCTCATACCACCCCTCATGGAGTCTGTTTCTGACCGTTTGAGCAGACACATGCACATTTGTGGCCTGCTGGAGGTCATTTTGCAGGGCTCTGGCAGTGCTCCTCCTGCTCCTCCTTGCACAAAGGCAGAGGTAGTGCGGTCCCTGCTGCTGGGTTGTTGCCCTCCTACGGCCTCCTCCACGTCTCCTGATGTACTGGCCTGTCTTCTGGTAGCACCTCCATGCTCTGGACACTACGCTGGATGAGCTGCGCTACCTGAGCAACTTTGTGTGGGTTGTAGACTCCGTCTCATGCTACCACTAGAGTGAAAGCTACCGCCAGCATTCAAAAGTGACCAAAACATCAGCCAGGAAGCATAGGAACTGAGAAGTGGTCTGTGGTCACCACCTGCAGAACCACTCCTTTATTGAGGTGTCTTGCTAATTGCCTATAATTTCCACCTGTCCTGTCTATTCCATTTGCACAACAGCATGTGACATTTATTGTCAATCAGTGTTGCTTCCTAAGTGGACAGTTTGATTTCACAGAAGTGTGGATTGACTTGGAGTTACATTGTGTTGTTTAAGTGTTCCCTTTATTTTTTTGAGCAGTGTATTTATCATAGTGGAGTAACATTAAAACAGAATAATATGCCCCACCAACATTATACAACTATACAGAACACCCTAAAATTACTGGATTAAGTAAATTAAATCAATGATGAGAGAATAGTCAGATTAAAGAGATTCCCGGGTACTTTTGTATGCCTTTTAGCCAGTAGTTCTGAAAGTAGGACTCACGAGCCAAAAGTGGTCCCGAAAATTGCGTACTACATCACATACAGTATGAGCACCACGTCATTGCTCTCCTCTCTCGCTCTGCTATGGGTGCATGATGCACCTCTTGCTAGCTCATCATGTACGATCCCGGGCAGTCTGAGTCGGGTCCTGTCTGTGGACTAATTTTTCTGCTCGTGATCTCCAGTTTCCCGAGGGTTCTGGAACGCTCCGGGGAGCTCTCTTTGAGTTCCGCACCTGCATCCCATCAGCAATCTGCACACCTGGTCCTGATCATCACCCTTCTTAGGCTCTGGCCTAACATCCATTCCCTGCCGGATCGTTAGCCATGAACAGTAGGATTACCAGAGTATCAGTCTTAGAGCTTCTAGCGTTAGTTTTGTTGTTTTGCACCTTGTTGGTTTGTTGTTTACTTACCTCCGTTTTGTTCCATCTGCAGTCACTCGTCCGGAACCTTCATCCAACCTCTGCCTGGTGGTCGGGCGGCTGCCGAGCCATGATTGGATCAACCACTGCACCCCCCAACAACTAATCAACGCCGCCCGCTCTGTTCCCTGGATTATTCAGCATCACTCTTGACTTTGTAATTAAACACTCACCTTCGTTTCAACTTACCTTGTCCTGGTCTGCTTCTGGGTTCTGGCTTTGTAACTCGTGACAGAACCTGATCCGGCCAGTAATGGAACCCAGCGGACCTGGACTCTGTTCGCCATGTGCCATTACCCATCAGGAGAAGATGTTGGGCCATCATAGCACGGAGCTACAGGAGATCGCGTTAGCAGTTGGAACCTTTCTACCGGTCTGACGGAGGTCCAGAACCAGCGCAGTTTCCGGTGGAGGATCCACTACGGTTTCACCCATCTCGCCTGCCGCGTCTGGAGCTGTGTCCTTCCGTGAGCCCAAGGTTCCGCACCGGATAAATATGAGGGGGAGCTGGGAAGATGCCGTTCTTTCCCTTATGCAGTGTGGGAGTTAGTGTTCGATCCAGCCCTACTCTTATGCCACAGACAAGGCTAGGATAGCCTTTGTGATTGAGTTGCTGCGTGGTCGAGCGCTGGAGTGGGCTTCAGCCGTTTGGGAACCACAAGACCCCTGCAGGCTTCGCACCAGGGGTTCACGGCCGAGATGAGGAAGCTCTTCGACCATTCCCGTCCGAGGGAGGGACGAGCTAGGCGCCTGTTTTCGCACCAAGGAACTCCCGCAGCGCTGGCCGACTTCGTGATCGAGTTCAAGACGTTGGCTGTGGAGAGAGTGGTGGAATGAGGAGTCTCTGCAGGCGGCCTTTACCAGGGTCTGTCGGAGCAGCTCAAGGATGAGTTGATCTCCTATCCCGAGCCTAGTGACCTGGACAGCGCAGCCTTGTCTATTCGGGTGGATAATCCAGTCCGTGAGCGAAGGGAGGGAGAAGCAATGGGGTCCGTCCAATCGATCCTTCTCAGGTTCCAGTCGGGTCGGGATTGGACCAGAATATCGTCGATCATCGTCCACCACACAGGATTAGTGGGAGAGGTCCTGTCTCCCGATTCTGAACCAATGCAAGTAGGCGCGTGCACGGGTTACAACCAAGGAGGAACGCCAACTCAGACGTAGGACTTACTGTTGCCTCTACTGTGGTGGTTCGGGACATTACCTCGCCACCTGTTCCCGGCTGTGCGTCACTGCTGCTCGCGACAGTTGGGAGGACTTTTAGCCGAGCCAGATTTCGAACCTCTCAATACCTCTGTCAGACCCGTTTCCCGGCTACCCTTGTGAACAGGAATCAGAGCTTAGCGATTAACGCTTTGCTCGATTCAGGTGCCGGTGGAAGCTTTCTTGATGCCGAAGTTGGTGGAACAGCTGGGGCTTTCCAAGGAGCAATTGCCGGAAGCCATTGAAGCGACCACTCTGAACGGCAGTAGTTACTGCGCACGTATCCGCGATGAGGACTGAACGGTTAAGATGCTGTTGTCGGGGAATCATTCGGAGATGATTTCTATTTCTTCATTCTGCCGTCTTCCCATGTTCCTCTGGTCCTTGGATACCCCTGGCTGAAGGAACACAATCCCACGTTCGATTGGGTGACGGGCAGGTAAACGAGGTTTGGCCTTGATTGTCATGCTAACTGGGTCTCAAGACTGCCCTGTCCCATTCGGTTCCCAGTCAGGTGATTGAGGCTAAACCCCCAGATTTGTCCCCTGGTTCCCGAGACATATCACGATTTGGGGGAAGTGTTCGGTAAGCAGAGGGCTCTGTCCTCCCTCCCCCACCCGACCATATGATTGTAGCCACCAACCTGTTCCCTGGAGCTGTCTCACCCCAAGGAAGGTTGTACAGTATCTCCGCCCTGAACGGTGAGGCTTTGGAGACCTAAGCATCGCAGAGGTCCCTAGCTGCTGGTCCTCGTTCGTCCCTGCAAATCATCACCCCTGGGGGTCGGATTCTTCTTTGTGGGTAAGAAGGATGGCTCTCTTCGACCGTTTGATTATCGGGGTTGAATGACATCACGGTCAAGAACAAGTATCCCTGCCCTTGATGAGTTCTGCCTTCGACTCCTCTTACAGGGTGCTACGGTGTTCACCAAGCTAGACCTCATGTCAATGTTATCGGCATGGTCCGGATCAGAGAGGAGACGAGTGGTTGACGGGTTTCAATACACCGATGGGTCACTCGGGTCATCAGGTGATGCCGTTTGGACTGACCAATGCTCCCGTATTATTCCAGAGTATGGTGAACGACGTCCCTGAGAGATATGATCGGTCTCTTTGTGTTTTGTTTTACACCTGGATGACATTCTGATCTTCTCGAAGGAACCTTCCGACCACGTCCAGCATGTCCGGTTCGCAGGTTCTGCAGCGATGTTGTTGGAGAATCGCCTGTTCGTGAAGGAGCCGAGAAGTGCGAGTTTCACGCCCACGACGACATCCTTTCTCGGGTTACATCTCATCTCCAGGGGGAGAGATTAGGGGATGAACCAGGAGAAGGTGAGCGGTTCTGGAATGGGCCCAGCCCGGTACGAGATTGCAGCTCCAGAGATTTTTGGGGTTCTGGGAATTTCTACCGCAGATTCATCCGGGATTACAGCCGTGTGGCCGCTCGCGTTAACTGCCTTGACTTCGTATCAGGAGCTTCTAAGTGGAATCCGGAGGCGGATCAGCTTTGCTGGATTTGAAGAGGCGAGTCTAACAACGCACCGATTCTCTCTCAACCGGACACGGCCCACAGTCTCGCTGCCAGCGGACGGCCTGATGTGGAGTTGGCGCCATCCTGTCGCAGCCACGCCCACGGACAGTAAACTCCATCCCTGCGCCCTACTACTCGCCTTTCGCCTATGGAGAGGAATTAATGTATGTGGGTAACCGGGAGCTTCTCGCGGTGAAACTTGCCTTGGAGGAGTGGTACGCCACTGCTGGAGGGGGCGAAGCAAACCGCTTATTGTCTGGACTGACCACAAGAACTGCTTGCGCAATCGCTAGACGCCCCAACCTGGCCAGGCCAGGTGGTCGCTGTTTTTCGGATCTATCCAATTTTTCCCTGACGCTCCGACCTGGATCTATGAACGGCATGAATTTTTGTCTCGGATGTTCTCCAAGACGGAGGAGAGTGGGTCCAAGACCGAGACAATTCTCCCCCGAACTGGGCGCCGTGAGCTGTTAGGTGGAAGATTGAGGAGAGGTGATGGCGGCCTCTTCGACGCAGCCCGTCCCGTAACGGTCCACCGGGTTCGGTTGTTTGTGCCTGAGCTCGTCTGGCCCTGCGTCCTCAAATGGTCCCACGCCAGCAAGATGGCTTGTCACTGGCGTGGCTCGACGATGGCGGCCGCAGACGCTTTTGGTGGCCTGCCGCGGCCGAGATACTCGGGTTGCGTTGCTGCCTGTCCAGTGTGCGCAGAATAAGAGTACCAATCGCCCAGCCCTGGACTACTTTTACCCCTTCCTATTCCCCGCAACCATGGTCGTATCTTGGCCCTGACCTTTGTCACTGGGTTGCCTGCTTGGAGGGAAACACGGTCGCTCTGACTATCGGGGACAGATTCAGCAAGTTCACCACTTTGTGCCTCCATTGCCAAGCTTCCCTCTGCCTCGGAGACGTCCGAGATCCTGGTTAGGGAGGCTTTTCAGGGTCCAATGGTTTGGCCCAGTGATACGTTCCACCGTGGCCCTCAGTTTACCTCTCTGCTGTCTGGAGGTCCTTCTGTTTGGCCATTGAGCTACAGTCAGTCTCACATCTGGTTTTCACCCCCAATGGGGGTCTGGTCAGGCGGAGAGCCAACCAGAAGATGGAATCCACGCTACGCTGCCTGGCCTCTTCCAACCCCACCTCCTGGGTCTCCTCAGTTGCCTGGGGTTGAGTATGCCCACAATACTTCTACATCTGCCACTGGGATGTCTCCTTCCAGTGCCTGTATGGCTACCACCTCCTTTGTTCCCTTTCAGGAGAAGGGAGCCTCAGTGCCTTCTGTTCAGGCCCATATTCGTCAATACACTGATCTTGCATCGGGCCAGAAAGGCACTCCCTAGAGTTTCTTCGACTGCATCAGCTCCAGGCGACCGTCGCCGGATCCCCGCCTCCCACCTATACCATCGGAGATAGGGTCTGGTTGGCCACACGTGGGATCTTCCTTACGGACTGAGCCCAGGTTGTTACCGAAGTCTACTTGGTCCGCTTTGGTGTGAGAAGGTGATCAAACTAGGGCAGTTCCGATCAAACTACCGAGGACGCTCAGAGTCCATCCCACCTTTCATGTCTCCTGCCTCAAGCCTGCTCTCTTCTCAGTCCTCTGTTGCGTCCTCCGCCTCCTCCTCCTCCTCCTCGATGACCTGTAGAGGTGGTCCCGCCTGACACGGTGCTACTTCATCATGGATTCCAGACGGTGGGCCGTGGGTTTCAATATCTCTGGAGACCTGGGAGGGGTATGGTCCCAAAGAGAGGAGTTGACCTCCGCGCGACAGATCCCAGATGCTGGACCTCATTCGGTGACTTCTACCGCTCCATCCTGGCGCGCCCGGGAGTCCTCCGCCCGGTGGCGCCTGGCCGGAGGGGGTACTGTAACGTATCCCGGCAGTCTGAGCTGGGTCCTGTCTGTGGACTAATTTTTTCTGCCTTGTGATCTCCAGTTTCCCGAGGTTCTGGAACGCCCGGGAGCTTCCTCTTGAGTTCCGCATCTGCATCCCATCAGCAATCTGCACACCTGGTCCTGATCATCACCCTTCTTAGGCTCTGGCCTAACACTCCATTCCCTGCCGGATCGTTAGAAGCAAGTGTTTCTGTAGGTTTACCAGAGTATCAGTCTTGTATACTTCTAGCGTTAGTTTTGTTGTTTTTGCACCTTGTTGGTTTGTTGTTTACTTACCTCGCTTTGTCTTCCATCTGCAGTCACTGTCCGAACCTTCATCCAACTCTCTGCCTGCAGTTCGGGCGGCCGCCGTTAGCGATTGATCGGGCCATCAGCACCTCAACAACCAATCAACGCCGCCCGCTCTGTTCCCTGGATTATTCAGCATCACTTTGACTTTGTAATTAAACACTCACCTCGCTTCAACTTACCTTGTCCTGGTCTGCTTCTGGTTCTGTTTGTAACT
>NW_025537656.1:0-22500 GCF_020615455.1 Coregonus clupeaformis | reverse complement strand
AGCTTCCTCACTACAAAACAAGACTAGCTATGGGTGTATCAGAGCTTCCTCACTACAAAAACAAGACTAGCTATGGGTGTATCAGAGCTTCCTCACTACAAAACAAGACTAGCTATGGGTCTATCAGAGCTTCCTCACTACAAAACAAGACAGGCTATGGGTGTATCAGAGCTTCCTCACTACAAAACAAGACAGGCTATGGGTGTATCAGAGCTTCCTCACTACAAAACAAGACAGGCTATGGGTGTATCAGAGCTTCCTCACTACTACAGTGTGAGTAAGACTTTAAGCAGGTCAACATTCACAAGGCCGCAGGGCCAGACGGATTACCAGGACGTGTACTCCGAGCATGTGCTGACCAACTGGCAAGGGTCTTCACTGACATTTTCAACATGTCCCTGACTGAGTCTGTAATACCAACATGTTTCAAGCAGACCACCATAGTCCCCGTGCCCAAGGACTCTAAGATAACCTGCCTAAATGACTACCGACCCGTAGCACTGACGTCTGTAGCCATGAAGTGCTTTGAAAGGCTGGTCATGGCTCACATCAACAGCATTATCCCAGAAACCCTAGACCCACTCCAATTTGCATACCGCCCCAACAGATCCACAGATGATGCAATCTCTATCGCACTCCACACTGCCCTTTCCCACCTGGACAAGAGGAACACCTCGTGAGAATGCTATTCATTGACTACAGCTCAGCATTCAACACCATAGTGCCCTCTAAGCTCATCACTAAGCTAAGGATCCTGGGACTAAACACCTCCCTCTGCAACTGGATCCTGGACTTCCTGACGGGCCGCCCCAGGTGGTAAGGGTAGGTAACAACACATCTGCCACACTGATCCTCAACACGGGGGCCCCTCAGGGGTGCGTGCTCAGTCCCCCTCCTGTACTCTCTGTTCACCCATGACTGCATGGCCAGAGCACGACTCCAACACCATCATTAAGTTTGCCGACGACACAACAGTGGTAGGCCTGATCACCGACAACGATGAGACAGCCTATAGGGAGGAGGTCAGAGATCTGGCCGTGTGGTGCCAGGACAACAACCTCTCCCTCAACGTGACCAAGACAAAGGAGATGATTGTGGACTACAGGAAAATAAAGAGGACTGAGCACGCCCCCATTCTCATCGACGGGGCTATAGTGGAACAGGTTGAGAGCTTCAAGTTCCTTGGTGTCCACATCACCAACAAACTATCATGGTCCAAACACACCAAGACAGTCGTGAAGAGGGCACGACAAAGCCTATTCCCCCTCAGGAGACTAAAAAGATTTGGCATGGGTCCTCAGATCCTCAAAAAATTATACAGCTGCACCATCGAGAGCATCCTGACTGGTTGCATCACCGCCTGGTATGGCAACTGCTTGGCCTCCGACCGCAAGGCACTACAGAGGGTAGTGCGTACAGCCCAGTACATCACTGGAGCAAAGCTTCCTGCCATCCAAGACCTCTATACCAGGCGGTGTCAGAGGAAGGCCCTCAAAATTGTCAAAGACTCCAGCCACCCTAGTCATAGACTGTTCTCTCTGCTACCGCACGGCAAGCGGTACCGGAGTGCAAAGTCTAGGTCCAAAAGACTTCTCAACAGCTTCTACCCCCAAGCCATAAGACTCCTGAACAGCTAATCATGGCTACCCGGGACTATTTGCACTGCCCCCCCACCCCATCCTTTTACGCTGCTGCTACTCTGTTAAGTATTTATGCATAGTCACTTTAACTCTACCCACATGTACATATTACCTCAACTACCTCAACTAGCCTGGTGCCCCCGCACATTGACTCTGCAACGGTACCCCCCCTGTATATATAGCCTCCCTACTGTCACTTTATTTTACTTCTGCTCTTTTTTTCTCAACACTTTTTTGTTGTTGTTTTATTTTTACTTTTTTTTGTTTAAAATAAATGCACTGTTGGTTAAGGGCTGTAAGTAAGCATTTCACTGTAATGTCTGCACCTGTTGTATTCGGCGCATGTGACCAATAAAATTTGATTTGATTTGATTTGAACACATGGTTTCCATGGTTTCCAGGTGTTTGACTCCATTCCATTGACTCCGTTCCAGACGTTATTATGAGCCGTCCTCCCGTCAGCAGCCCCCACTGAGTGAATCTGTTATTCAAGGTGTTTGTATGGACTAATAGCACTAAGGTCAAATAAAATGTTTAATCAAATAATTAATTTATATTTCTTTGGGGATACTTCAAGGGGTCTTAAAATTCCAAATCAAATAGCAAAATTATCCTTGGTATGACCTTCTTAAAGCAATTCCATATAGCTTAGTAGAACACCCCCCACCCCCCACCCCCCACCCCCTCACCCCCTCACCCGGCTTAGATAGGGCTTAGACTCTTATTTAAAGGCTAAATGTGAACTTCGAACATTGTGCTGGCGTGCTCTTCAAATTTCCTACAGTCTGGGGCATGGTCAAGTGTAAAAACAGGCAAGTTTTGCTGGTGCCTCCCCTCTCTTCAGGGCCTTCACGAACTCAGACAGGTGAGGGCACACCCAACGCCAGGTGAAACTCAGCAAAACAATCCAAGTAAAGTCACATCAATGAAAAACGTGAGCAATAAACGTTATCACATTGAAGAAGGAAACAGAAAATATTACACGTGTTTTCGCGTAGCATTTGGACTAATGGCAGCTGTGCCAATAGTCCAAGTCAAGCAGCCATTTTGATTCATTGATAATGTGCCAACAGCCCAAGTCAAGCAGCCATTTTGATTCATTGATAATGTGCCTATAGTCCAAGTCAAGCAGCCATTTTGTTTCTTAATGCTATGTCATTGTTTGCACCATTCTTGGTTTTATGCAAATGAAGGCCTGCTTTTTTAGTTAATGCTACTGGCTTGTCTGCCTGCTAGCTTTATCAGATGTATTTATTGTTTGATACACTGCTGCTACACCAAATAGCCACTGCTAGTCTGCTCTAGTTTTGGCCTTCCATAACACATTACATCCCACTTTTTTGACATTCATGTCGCTATCTGGTTGCTACATTTGCATAACTTTATTGTTGTGTATGTATATGTATTTTGCATATTGCTATTGATATGTTTAATAACGGTATATTACATTTTACATTTTAGTCATTTAGCATATGTATTATTATACTAGGTAGCTCTTGGGAGAAATGTTATTAATACTTTTCATAATTTCATAATTAAGAAACATTATTTCAAAAAAAGTTGCCGAAAACCCGGTGTTTCTGTGTCTAAACGTTTTTGTTATATTTCAGTCTTCTGTGATGTATATAAAGAGAGTAATATTGGGATGCAAACTCAACATTGAATACATTTCAACTCTATACCTGACATGGTGAAGGTGTCTTCTTTTTTAAAACCCATAACCATGTGTTTGAGGCGTATACTTTTGTTTCAAAGTAAATGTGTTTCAGACTACCATGACACACTCTGGCTGACCCTGATAACTAGTTATGCATTGTGATGCCATTTCTCTATCTCCCTGCAGAAAGTCATACCGGCTGGTCAATCCTAACCACAGCCAATCAAGAACAGGATCACAGACTAATGCCAACTGAACTGTCAACTGTCAATCATATAATATAAGTCAACTGTAATGTGATACAATTCATCTGAACAACCTTCCATGCCATGTACCATCATCTGAATATAAAGACTCAGGTCAGAAAGGTGGTCTATACATATGTGTAAAGACTCAACAACAAATAAACTACTCATCTTCAACCTCAAATCACTTTTACTATACGGGGCAGAAACATGGAGAACTACAAAAGTAACAAGCCATTCAAACTTTAACAAACACATCCTGGGAATATAGCGGCAAACACCATAAGAAACAAAGGGCTCTGAGAAATGACACAACAAGAACAAATCCAAATAAAATGCAGGAAATAGGGCTGGATTGGGCACACCTTGAGGAAACAACCCACCAACACAACCAGACAGGCTCTCAACCTGGAACCCCAGGGAAGAAACGAAACTGGGAAGACCCAGGAAAAGATGGCCTGTGGAGGCAGAACCCAGAAACAGCTGGCCTGTGGGAGGCAGAACCCAGGAACAGCTGGCCTGTGGAGGCAGAACCCAGGAACAGCTGGCCTGTGGAGGCAGAACCCAGGAACAGCTGGCCTGTGGAGGCAGAACCCAGGAACAGCTGGTCTGTGGAGGCAGAACCCAGGAACAGCTGGTCTGTGGAGGCAGAACCCAGGAACAGCTGGCCTGTGGAGGCAGAACCCAGGAACAGCTGGTTTGTGGAGACAGAACCCAGAAACAGTTGGCTCTGGAGGCAGAACCCAGGAATAGCTGGCCTGTGGAGGCAGAACCCAGGAACAGCCTGGTTTGTGGAGGCAGAACTAAAAGAAACAGGAACATCCTGGAACCTGTTGAAAGAAGTTTGTGAATGACCTATGCTCCCCAAATAACAAGACGGTTTAAGTCAAACTCTGCATCTGTCTTCTCTAACCAGTCCAACAGTGGTTTTTCACCAGTCCTAAACAACTCATACTTGACTTACATATACTGTAGTACACTCAGAAGGTATTCACAACCCTGTCCAACTCTGGTTACTACACTCAGAAGGTATTCACAACCCTGTCCAACTCTGGTTACTACACTCAGAAGCTATTCACAACCCCTGCCCAACTCTGGTTAGAGTCCCGTCCAAGTGCATCAATCTAGTCACACCAGAGAGTCCTGTCCAAGTGCATCAATCTAGTCACACCACAGAGTCCTGTCCAAGTGCATCAATCTAGTCACACCACAGAGTCCTGTCCAAGTGCATCAATCTAGTCACACATCGGAGTCCTGTCCAAGTGCATCAATCTAGTCACACCACAGAGTCCTGTCCAAGTGCATCAATCTAGTCACCCCACAGAGTCCTGTCCAAGTGCATCAATCTAGTCACACCACAGAGTCCTGTCCAAGTGCATCAATCTAGTCACACCACAGAGTTCTGTCCAAGTGCATCAATCTAGTCACACCACAGAGTCCTGTCCAAGTGCATCAATCTAGTCACACCACAGAGTCCTGTCCAAGTGCATCAATCTAGTCACACCACAGAGTCCTGTCCAAGTGCATCAATCTAGTCACACCACAGAGTCCTGTCCAAGTGCATCAATCTAGTCACACCACAGAGTCCTGTCCAAGTGCATCAATCTAGTCACACCACAGAGTCCTGTCCAAGTGCATCAATCTAGTCACACCACAGAGTCCTGTCCAAGTGCATCAATCTAGTCACACCACAGAGTCCTGTCCAAGTGCATCAATCTAGTCACACCACAGAGTCCTGTCCAAGTGCATCAATCTAGTCACACCACAGAGTCCCTGTCCAAGTGCATCAATCTAGTCACACCACAGAGTCCTGTCCAAGTGCATCAATCTAGTCACACCACAGAGTCCTGTATTATGCCTCTGTTTGTTTTAACCAGAACAACTCAGCCTCAGTCGCTGTGATGTAAGAAGCCTGCTGAGTGCTCCTCTCTCTCTCTCTCTCTCTCTCTCTCTCTCTCTCTCTCTCTCTCTCTCTCTCTCTCTCTCTCTCTCTCTCTCTCTCTCTCTCTCTCTCTCTCTCTCTCTCTCTCTCTCTCTCTGTCTCTCTCTCTCTCTCTCTCTCTCTCTCTCTCTCTCCTCTCTCTCTCTCTCTCTCTCTCTCTCTCTCTCTCTGTCTCTCTCTCTCTCTCTCTCGCTCTTGCATGTGCCAGAGTCAGACATGAATGCACATCACATGTACAGTATGCCATTACTCTTCTACCCACAATGATGATGTTTCCCGTTTGGTTACTAATCCATCGATGCCCCACATACACCATAAACCTGCCTCAAGTAGAACCGGGAACTAAGAATGTAGAACCTCTATTCCACCTTCCCTGTGAGCATCTGACCAGCAGTCAGTGTTTGCTGTGCATGGTGGTTCTATCCTGACTAGCTACTAGCTACTAGCTCAGAGTCACTCTGTCCTAACTAGCTACTAGCTACTAGCTCAGAGTCACTCTGTCCTGACTAGCTACTAGCTCAGAGTCACTCTGTCCTAACTAGCTACTAGCTACTAGCTCAGAGTCACTCTGTCCTGACTAGCTACTAGCTCAGAGTCACAGAGAGGCACTTTGCATTATTATTGCTCTCTGTGTCAAAGTTTTTAATTATATTTTTGGCAGCTAAGGCTTAGGACGGATCTCATTAAATTGAGTTTTATTTGGTTGCCTGAAAGACAGCTTAGCGTCACTCTCTCCTCTTGTGATGGACATAATATGTCTTATGCTTTTTAATCCCCTGATTTTAAATTCATTTTCCAAACCTGCACATAAATCACCAGAAAGACATCCTTCAGAAATGGGTAATAATAGTAGATGTCACTGCCAAGCTGGATTTCTCTCCCCACAACCAAGAGGAGGGGTGGAGAGGAACACAACCAGAGGAGGAGGGAGAGGAAACACAACCAGAGGAGGAGTGGAGAGAGAGGAGAGGAACACAACCAGAGGAGGAGAGGAGAGGGAGAGGAACACAACCAGAGGAGGAGTGGAGAGGAACACAACCAGAGGAGGAGTGGAGAGGAGAGGAACACAACCAGAGGAGGAGTGGAGAGGAACACAACCAGAGGAGGGGTGGAGAGGAACACAACCAGAGGAGGAGAGGAGAGGAACACAACCAGAGGAGGAGTGGAGAGGAACACAACCAGAGGAGGAGAGGAGAGGAAAAACAACCAGAGGAGGAGTGGAGAGGAACACAACCAGAGGAGGAGAGGAGAGGAACACAACCAGAGGAGGAGTGGAGAGGAGAGGAGAGGAACACAACCAGAGGAGGAGTGGAGAGGAACACAACCAGAGGAGGAGTGGAGAGGAGAGGAACACAACCAGAGGAGGAGTGGAGAGGAGAGGAAACACAACCAGAGGAGGAGTGGAGAGGAGAGGAACACAACCAGAGGAGGAGTGGAGAGGAACACAACCAGAGGAGGAGTGGAAGGAACACAACCAGAGGAGGAGTGGAGAGGAGAGGAACACAACCAGAGGAGGAGTGGAGAGGAGAGGAACACAACCAGAGGAGGAGTGGAGAGAGAGGAAACACAACCAGAGGAGGAGTGGAGAGGAGAGGAACACAACCAGAGGAGGAGTGGAGAGGATCACAACCAGAGGAGGAGTGGAGAGGAGAGGAACACAGCCAGAGGAGGAGAGGAGAGGAACACAACCAGAGGAGGAGTGGAGAGGAACACAACCAGAGGAGGAGTGGAGAGGAACACAACCAGAGGAGGAGTGGAGAGGAACACAACCAGAGGAGGAGTGGAGAGGAACACAACCAGAGGAGGAGTGGAGAGGAACACAACCAGAGGAGGAGTGGAGAGGAACACAACCAGAGGAGGAGTGGAGAGGAGAGGAACACAACCAGAGGAGGAGTGGAGAGGAACACAACCAGAGGAGGAGTGGAGAGGAACACAACCAGAGGAGGAGTGGAGAGGAGAGGAACACAACCAGAGGAGGAGTGGAGAGGAACACAACCAGAGGAGGAGTGGAGAGGAGAGGAACACAACCAGAGGAGGGGTGGAGAGAACACAACCAGAGGAGGAGTGGAGAGGAACACAACCAGAGGAGGAGTGGAGAGAAGACAACCAGAGGAGGAGAGAGAGGAACACAACCAGAGGAGGAGAGGAGAGGAGAGGAACACAACCAGAGGAGGAGTGGAGAGGAACACAACCAGAGGAGGAGTGGAGAGGAACACAACCAGAGGAGGAGTGGAGAGGAACACAACCAGAGGAGGAGTGAGAGAGAGGAACACAACCAGAGGAGGAGTGGAGAGGAGAGGAACACAACCAGAGGAGGGGTGGAGAGGAACACAACAGAGGAGGAGTGGAGAGGAGAGGAACACAACCAGAGGAGGGGGTGGAGAGGAACACAACCAGAGGAGGAGTGGAGAGGAACACAACCAGAGGAGGAGGGAGAGGAACACAACCAGAGGAGGGAGTGGAGAGGAGAGGAACACAACCAGAGGAGGAGTGGAGAGGAACACAATCAGAGGAGGAGTGGAGAGGAGAGGAACACAACCAGAGGAGGGGTGGAGAGGAACACAACCAGAGGAGGAGTGGAGAGGAGAGGAACACAACCAGAGGAGGGGTGGAGAGGAACACAACCAGAGGAGGAGGGAGAGGAGAGGAACACAACCAGAGGAGGAGTGGAGAGGAACACAACCAGAGGAGGAGTGGAGAGGAAACACAACCAGAGGAGGAGTGGAGAGGAACACAACCAGAGGAGGGGTGGAGAGGAACACAACCAGAGGAGGAGAGGAGAGGAACACAACCAGAGGAGGAGTGGAGAGGAGAGGAACACAACCAGAGGAGGAGTGGAGAGGAGAGAAACACAACCGGAGGAGGAGTGGAGAGGAACACAACCAGAGGAGGAATGGAGAGGAGAGGAACACAACCAGAGGAGGAGTGGAGAGGAACACAACCAGAGGAGGAGTGGAGAGGAACACAACCAGAGGAGGAGTGGAGAGAAGAGGAACACAACCAGAGGAGGAGTGGAGAGGAGAGGAACACAACCAGAGGAGGAGTGGAGAGGAACACAACCAGAGGAGGAGTGGAGAGGAACACAACCAGAGGAGGAGTGGAGAGGAACACAACCAGAGGAGGAGTGGAGAGGAGAGGAACACAACCAGAGGAGGGGTGGAGAGGAACACAACCAGAGGAGGGGTGGAGAGGAGAGGCACACAACCAGAGGAGGAGTGGAGAGGAACACAACCAGAGGAGGAGTGGAGAGGAGAGGAACACAACCAGAGGAGGAGAGGAGAGGAACACAACCAGAGGAGGAGTGGAGAGGAACACAACCAGAGGAGGGGTGGAGAGGAACACAACCAGAGGAGGAGGGGAGAGGAGAGGAACACAACCAGAGGAGGAGTGGAGAGGAACACAACCAGAGGAGGAGTGGAGAGGAACACAACCAGAGGAGGGGTGGAGAGGAACACAACCAGAGGAGGGGGTGGAGAGGAACACAACCAGAGGAGGGGGTGGAGAGGAACACAACCAGAGGAGGAGGGAGAGGAGAGGAACACAACCAGAGGAGGGTGGAGAGGAACACAACTAGAGGAGGAGTGGAGAGGAGAGGAACACAACCAGAGGAGGAGTGGAGAGGAACACAACCAGAGGAGGGGGTGAGGAACACAACCAGAGGAGGAGGGAGAGGAGAGGAACACAACCAGAGGAGGGTGGAGAGGAACACAACCAGAGGAGGAGTGAGAGGAGAGGAACACAACCAGAGGAGGAGGGGAGAGGAACACAACCAGAGGAGGAGTGGAGAGGAACACAACCAGAGGAGGAGTGGAGAGGAGAGGAACACAACCAGAGGAGGAGTGGAGAGGAGAGGAACACAACCAGAGGAGGAGTGGAGAGGAGAGAAACACAACCAGAGGAGGAGTGGAGAGGAACACAACCAGAGGAGGAGTGGAGAGGAGAGGAACACAACCAGAGGAGGAGTGGAGAGGAACACAACCAGAGGAGGAGTGGAGAGGAACACAACCAGAGGAGGAGTGGAGAGGAACACAACCAGAGGAGGAGTGGAGAGGAACACAACCAGAGGAGGAGAGGAGAGGAGAGGAACACAACCAGAGGAGGAGTGGAGAGGAACACAACCAGAGGAGGAGTGGAGAGGAACACAACCAGAGGAGGAGTGAGAGGAACACAACCAGAGGAGGAGGGAGAGGAGAGGAACACAACCAGAGGAGGAGGGAGAGGAGAGGAACACAACCAGAGGAGGGGTGAGAGGAGAGGAACACAACCAGAGGAGGAGTGGGAGAGGAACACAACCAGAGGAGGAGGGAGAGGAACACAACCAGAGGAGGAGTGGAGAGGAAACACAACCAGAGGAGGAGTGGAGAGGAGAGGAACACAACCAGAGGAGGAGTGGAGAGGAACACAACCAGAGGAGGAGTGGAGAGGAACACAACCAGAGGAGGAGGGAGAGGAACACAACCAGAGGAGGAGTGGAGAGGAACACAACCAGAGGAGGAGTGGAGAGGAACACAACCAGAGGAGGAGTGGTGAGGAGAGGAACACAACCAGAGGAGGAGGGGAGAGGAGAGGAACACAACCAGAGGAGGGATGGAGAGGAACACAACCAGAGGAGGAGGAGAGGAGAGGAACACAACCAGAGGAGGAGTGAGAGGAACACAACCAGAGGAGGAGTGGAGAGGAACACAACCAGAGGAGGAGTGAGAGGAGAGGAACACAACCAGAGGAGGAGTGGAGAGGAGAGGAACACAACCAGAGGAGGAGTGAGAGGAGAGGAACACAACCAGAGGAGGAGGGAGAGGAACACAACCAGAGGAGGAGTGGAGAGAGAGGAACACAACCAGAGGAGGAGTGGAGAGGAACACAACCAGAGGAGGAATGGAGAGGAACACAACCAGAGGAGGAGTGGAGAGGAACACAACCAGAGGAGGAGGGAGAGGAACACAACCAGAGGAGGAGGGAGAGGAGAGGAACACAACCAGAGGAGGAGGGAGAGGAACACAACCAGAGGAGGAGGAGAGGAACACAACCAGAGGAGGAGTGGAGAGGAACACAACCAGAGGAGGAGTGGAGAGGAGAGGAACACAACCAGAGGAGGAGTGGAGAGGAGAGGAACACAACCAGAGGAGGGGTGGAGAGGAGAGGAACACAACCAGAGGAGGAGTGGAGAGGAACACAACCAGAGGAGGAGTGGAGAGGAACACAACCAGAGGAGGAGTGGAGAGGAACACAACCAGAGGAGGAGTGGAGAGGAGAGGAACACAACCAGAGGAGGAGTGGAGAGGAACACAACCAGAGGAGGAGTGAGAGGAACACAACCAGAGGAGGAGTGGAGAGGAACACAACCAGAGGAGGAGTAGAGGAACACAACCAGAGGAGGAGTGGAGAGGAACACAACCAGAGGAGGAGTGGAGAGGAGAGGAACACAACCAGAGGAGAGGGAGAGGAACACAACCAGAGGAGGAGGGAGAGGAACACAACCAGAGGAGGAGTGGAGAGGAGAGCACAACCAGAGGAGGAGTGGAGAGAGAACACAACCAGAGGAGGAGTGAGAGGAACACAACCAGAGGAGGGTGGAGAGGAGAGGAACACAACCAGAGGAGGAGTGGAGAGGAACACAACCAGAGGAGGGTGGAGAGGAACACAACCAGAGGAGGAGTGGAGAGGAGAGGAACACAACCAGAGGAGGGGTGAGAGGAGAGGAACACAACCAGAGGAGGAGTGAGAGGAACACAACCAGAGGAGGAGTGGGAGAGGAACACAACCAGAGGAGGAGTGGAGAGGAACACAACCAGAGGAGGAGGGGAGGAACACAACCAGAGGAGGAGTGGAGAGGAGAGGAACACAACCAGAGGAGGAGGGAGAGGAACACAACCAGAGGAGGAGGAGAGGAACACAACCAGAGGAGGAGTGGAGAGGAACACAACCAGAGGAGGAGTGGAGAGGAGAGGAACACAACCAGAGGAGGAGTGAGAGGAGAGGAACACAACCAGAGGAGGAGTGGAGAGGAGAGGAACACAACCAGAGGAGGAGGGAGAGGAGAGGCACACAACCAGAGGAGGAGGGAGAGGAACACAACCAGAGGAGGAGTGAGAGGAGAGGAACACAACCAGAGGAGGAGGGAGGAACACAACCAGAGGAGGAGTGGAGAGGAACACAACCAGAGGAGGAGGGAGAGGAACACAACCAGAGGAGGAGGAGAGGAGAGGAACACAACCAGAGGAGGAGTGGAGAGGAACACAACCAGAGGAGGAGTGGAGAGGAACACAACCAGAGGAGGAGTGGAGAGGAACACAACCAGAGGAGGAGAGGAGAGGAACACAACCAGAGGAGGAGAGGAGAGGAGAGGAACACAACCAGAGGAGGGAGTGAGAGGAACACAACCAGAGGAGGAGTGAGAGGAACACAACCAGAGGAGGAGTGGAGAGGAACACAACCAGAGGAGGAGTGGAGAGGAACACAACCAGAGGAGGGAGTGGAGAGGAGAGGAACACAACCAGAGGAGGAGGAGAGGAACACAACCAGAGGAGGAGTGGAGAGGAACACAACCAGAGGAGGAGTGAGAGGAACACAACCAGAGGAGGAGTGGAGAGGAGAGGAACACAACCAGAGGAGGAGTGGAGAGAGGAACACAACCAGAGGAGGAGTGAGAGGAGAGGAACACAACCAGAGGAGGAGGAGGAGAGTACACAACCAGAGGAGGAGGGAGAGGAACACAACCAGAGGAGGAGGGAGAGGAGAGGAACACAACCAGAGGAGGAGTGAGAGAACACAACCAGAGGAGGAGTGGAGAGGAACACAACCAGAGGAGGAGAGAGAGGAAACACAACCAGAGGAGGAGTGGAAAGGAGAGGAACACAACCAGAGGAGGAGTGGAGAGGAACACACCAGAGGAGGAGTGAGAGAACACAACCAGAGGAGGAGGGAGAGGAACACAACCAGAGGAGGAGAGGAGAGGAACACAACCAGAGGAGGAGAGGAGAGAGAGGAACACAACCAGAGGAGGAGGAGAGGAACACAACCAGAGGAGGAGTGGAGAGGAAACACAACCAGAGGAGGAGTGGAGAGGAACACAACCAGAGGAGGAGGGGAGAGGAGAGAACACAACCAGAGGAGGAGTGGAGAGAGAGGAACACAACCAGAGGAGGGGTGGAGAGGAAACACAACCAGAGGAGGGGTGGGAGAGGAACACAACCAGAGGAGGGGTGGAGAGGAACACAACCAGAGGAGGAGGGGAGAGGAGAGGAACACAACCAGAGGAGGGGTGGAGAGGAACACAACCAGAGGAGGAGTGGAGAGGAGAGGAACACAACCAGAGGAGGAGTGGAGAGGAACACAACCAGAGGAGGGGTGGAGAGGAACACAACCAGAGGAGGAGGGAGAGGAGAGGAACACAACCAGAGGAGGGGGGAGAGGAACACAACCAGAGGAGGAGTGGAGAGAGAGAACACAACCAGAGGAGGAGTGGAGAGGAACACAACCAGAGGAGGAGTGGAGAGGAACACAACCAGAGGAGGAGTAGAGGAGAGGAACACAACCAGAGGAGGAGGAGAGGAGAGGAACACAACCAGAGGAGGAGGGAGAGGAGAGGAACACAACCAGAGGAGGAGTGGAGAGGAACACAACCAGAGGAGGAGTGAGAGAGGAACACAACCAGAGGAGGAGTGGAGAGGAACACAACCAGAGGAGGAAGGGAGAGGAACACAACCAGAGGAGGAGTGGAGAGGAACACAACCAGAGGAGGAGTGGAGAGGAACACAACCAGAGGAGGAGTGAGAGAGAGGAACACAACCAGAGGAGGAGTGGAGAGGAACACAACCAGAGGAGGAGTGGAGAGGAACACAACCAGAGGAGGAGTGAGAGAACACAACCAGAGGAGGAGTGGAGAGGAGAGGAAACACAACCAGAGGAGGAGTGAGAGGAGAGGAAACACAACCAGAGGAGGGTGGAGAGGAGAGGAACACAACCAGAGGAGGAGTGGAGAGGAACACAACCAGAGGAGGAGTGGAGAGGAACACAACCAGAGGAGGAGTGAGAGGAACACAACCAGAGGAGGAGTGGAGAGAAGGAACACAACCAGAGGAGGAGGGAGAGGAACACAACCAGAGGAGGAGTGAGAGGAACACAACCAGAGGAGGAAGTGGAGAGGAACACAACCAGAGGAGGAGTGAGAGAGAACACAACCAGAGGAGGAGGGAGAGGAACACAACCAGAGGAGGAGTGGTGAGGAGAGGAACACAACCAGAGGAGGAGGGAGAGGAACACAACCAGAGGAGGAGTGAGAGGAACACAACCAGAGGAGGTGGAGAGGAGAGGAACACAACCAGAGGAGGAGTGAGAGGAACACAACCAGAGGAGGGTGAGAGGAGAGGAACACAACCAGAGGAGGGGTGGGAGAGGAGAGGAACACAACCAGAGGAGGAGTGGAGAGGAACACAACCAGAGGAGGGGTGGAGAGGAACACAACCAGAGGAGGAGTGGAGAGGAACACAACCAGAGGAGGAGTGGAGTGGAACACAACCAGAGGAGGAGTGAGAGGAACACAACCAGAGGGAGGAGTGAGAGAACACAACCAGAGGAGGAGTGAGAGGAACACAACCAGAGGAGGAGTGGAGTGGAACACAACCAGAGGAGGAGTGGAGAGGAGAGGAACACAACCAGAGGAGGAGTGAGAGAGGAACACAACCAGAGGAGGAGTTGAGAGGAAACACAGAGAGGAGGAGAGGAACACAACCAGAGGAGGAGTGGAGAGGAGAGGAACACAACCAGAGGAGGAGGAGAGGAGAGGAAACACAACCAGAGGAGGAGTGGAGAGGAACACAACCAGAGGAGGAGGAGGAGAGTACACAACCAGAGGAGGAGAGAGGAACACAACCAGAGGAGGAGTGGAGAGGAGAGGAACACAACCAGAGGAGGAGTGGAGAGGAACACAACCAGAGGAGGAGGAGAGGAACACAACCACAGGAGGGTGGAGAGGAACACAACCAGAGGAGGAGTGGAGAGGAGAGAACACAACCAGAGGAGGAGAGACACAACAGAGAGAGTGGAGAGGAAACACAACCAGAGGAGGAGGAGAGGAACACAACCAGAGGAGGAGAGGAGAGAACACAACCAGAGGAGGAGAGGAGAGGAGAGGAACACAACCAGAGGAGGAGTGAGAGGAACACAACCAGAGGAGGAGTGAGAGGAAACACAACCAGAGGAGGAGTGGAGAGGAACACAACCAGAGGAGGAGGAGGGAACACAACCAGAGGAGGAGGGAGAGGAGAGGAAACACAACCAGAGGAGGAGTGAGAGGAACACAACCAGAGGAGGAGGAGAGGAACACAACCAGAGGAGGAGTGGAGAGGAACACAACCAGAGGAGGAGTGGAGAGGGAGAGGAACACAACCAGAGGAGGAGTGGGAGAGGAGAGGAACACAACCAGAGGAGGAGTGGAGAGGAGAGGAACACAACCAGAGGGAGGAGTGGAGAGGAGAGGTACACCAGAGGAGGAGTGGAGAGGAACACAACCAGAGGAGGAGTGGAGAGAGAGGAACACAACCAGAGGAGGAGTGGAGAGGAACACAACCAGAGGAGGAGTGGAGAGAACACAACCAGAGGAGGAGGAGAGGAACACAACCAGAGGAGGAGTGAGAGAGGAGAGGAACACAACCAGAGGAGGAGTGGAGAGGAACACAACCAGAGGAGGAGTGAGAGGAACACAACCAGAGGAGGAGTGGAGAGGAACACAACCAGAGGAGGAGAGAGAGGAACACAACCAGAGGAGGAGAGGAGAGGAGAGGAACACAACCAGAGGAGGAGTGAGAGGAACACAACCAGAGGAGGAGGGAGAGAACACAACCAGAGGAGGAGTGGAGAGGAACACAACCAGAGGAGGAGTGGAGAGGAGAGGAAACAACCAGAGGAGGAGTGGAGAGGAGAGGAAACACAACCAGAGGAGTGGAGAGGAAAACAACCAGAGGAGGAGGAGAGGAGAGGAACACAACCAGAGGAGGGGTGGAGAGGAACACAACCAGAGGAGGAGTGGAGAGGAGAGGAACACAACCAGAGGAGGAGTGGAGAGAGAGGAGAGGAGAGGAGTGGAGAGGAGAGGAGAGGAGAGGGAGTGGAGAGAGAGGAGAGGAGAGGAGAGGAGAGAGAGGAACACAACCAGAGTGCTTCCACAAATCGGGAGAGGTTGTGTTTTTTCTCTAGCAGGAGGTAAGCAGGAGGTAAGCTTCTCATATGGTGTTGAGTAAAGCTTAACCATGTATTAGATCAGGTAGGTAGTTAGTTGTAGTTAGTGTATTGTAGTTATTGTAGGTTAGTATTGTTATTGTAGGTTTCGTAGGTAATTGTAGGTTAGTACAGCACGAGGCTGAAGCTAGCTAGCAGCTACTGGTAACGCTTAGCAACGGTGGAGAGCTGTTTCAATGTTAACGTGCTGCTAGCCAACGCTTTAATTTTTGCTGCGTATGCGTTATGAAAGGAACTAGACACGGACATTAATTATCTGTTTAGTGTGCTAACACACTCTTGGCAGTTTGTTGTAACCAAGTATTGGTGCTAAACTGTGTGTTAATGGATGCTAGCATGCTAGTTAGCTATGGCAGGGCCATAGCTAGGCATTGTGGGTTGTTGTGGAGTTACTGAGGTTGGCAGTCGTTCCGGCCGTGCCGGCTGTAGCACGAAGCGTAGCAACTAGCCGCCTTTTTCGAACAGAGTCAGAGTCAACACAGTAGCCATTGTGTGCCGGTGTAGCAGAAGCTAGCTATAGCCGTTCTTCAAATAAAGTCAACACAGTGGCCATTGCTAGCTACCCAACACGACCAGCTAACTGTACTGCAGTAGCTAAATACAATATACTTGTCCAGCTAGCCAACGTTTAATCATTGCTACGCCATGAAAGGAACTTGACACAGACACGAATGATCTGTTTAGTGTGTTAACACACTATTGGTGTGTCTTGGCAGTGTCTTGCCGTGCGGCTGTAGCACTAAGACGAGCTAACTGAGCCGTTTTTCGAACAGAGTCAGAGTCAACACAGTAGCCATTGTGTGCGGTGTAGCACGAAGCTAGCTAGCTAGCCGTTCTTCAAACAAAGTCAACACAGTGGCCATTGCTAGCTACCCAACACGACCAGCTAACTGTACTGTAGTAGCTAAATACAATATACTTGTCCTAGCTAGCAACGTTTAATCATTGGTCACGTCATGAAAGGAACTTGACACAGAACACGAATGATCTGTTTAGTGTGTTATCACACTATTGGTGGTTTGTTGTGACCAAGTGTTGGTGCTAAACTGTGTGTTACTGGATGCTAGCATGCCAGTTAGCTAGTTAACACACTATGGTGGTTTGTTGTGACCAAGTGTTACCCCCGGTGCTAAACTGTGTGTTATTGTGGATGCTAGCATGCTAGTTAGCTAGGTGTCGCATAGTTAGCTAGTTGAATAAAGTGGGTTGAGTCTATTCCTTAAACATTGAACCGCTGCGGTTACAACAATTCTGATTTCTAAAGGTGGAAGTTGGGAGAGTTTTTGTTCGGGTGGTTCAGTGAAACAATTTTAGTTTCTGAGGTAGACGTTTTTGGTGAGGGAGGCCTGCCTCTCTCCTCTCCCAGATGCTTAGCTCATTTCATTCCGATCTCCTCTGCATTTTTGTAGCCATTTGCTACAGCCTGTCAACTATGCCTCTGCCTACCTCCCTGTTCTCTCCTGCACAGGCTGCACAAACGCACCACGCCGCGTGGCTGCTGGCCTCTCTAACCTGGTGGTCCCGCACGCACCCCACACCTGGAGTTCCAGGTCGCAGGCAGCCTCTGGAACTGCCGCTCTGCTGCCAACAAAGCCGACTTCATCCCAGCCTAGCCAACCTCCAGTCCCTCGACTTCCCTGACGCTGACGGAAACATGGATCACCACTGAAAACACTGCTACTCCTCTGCTCTCCCCTGACCATGTGTTCTCGCATACCCCAGAGCATCTGGTCAGAGGTACAGGAATCCTCATCTCTCCCAAGTGGACATTCTCAATTTTCCCCAACCCATCTGTCTATCTCCTCATTTGAATTCCATGCTGTCACAGTCACTAGCCCATTTAAGCTAATATCTTTGTCATCTATCGCCTCCAGGTTCCCTTGGAGAGTTCATCCATGAGCTTGACGCCTTGATAAGTTCCTTTCCTGAGGATGGCTCACCCCTCACAGTTTGGGGGATTTCAACCTCCCTATGTCCACATTTGACTCATTTCTCTCTGCCTCCTTCTTTCCACTCCTCTCCTCTTTTGACCTCACCCTCTCACCGTCCCCCTACTCACAAGGCAGGCAATACGCTGACCTCATCTTCACTAGATGCTGCTCCTCTACTAATCTCACTGCAACTCCCCCTCCATGTCTCCGACCACTACCCTTTTCTCTCTCGTCTCCTCCCACACTACTCACTCTGCCCCTACACAGATGGTAATGCGCTGGCAACCCGCCTCTCTCTCTCCCACACTCTCTCCTCTTCCATCCTACTCATCTCTTCCCTCTGCTCAAATCCTTCTCCCCTCCAATCTCCTGATTCTGCCTCCTCAACCCTCCTCCTCCCTTTCTCATCCTTTGACTCTCTGTGTCCCCCTATCCTCCCGGCCGCTCGGCCCTCCCCCTCCAGCTCCCTGATGACTCATTGCGAGCTCACAGAACAGAGCTCCGGGCAGCTGGAGCGGAAATGGAAGAAAACTAAACTCCCTGCCGACCTGGCATCTTTTCACTCCCTCTCTCCCTCTACATTTCTTCATCTGTTTCTGCTGCTAAGGCCACCTTCTACCACTCTAAATTCCAAGCATCTGCCTCTCTAACCCCTAGGGAAGCTCTTTTGCCACATTTTCCTCCCTCCTGAATCCTCCCCCTCCTCTCTCTCTGTGGATGACTTCGTCAACCACTTTGAAAAGAAGGTTGACGACATCCGATCCTTGTTTGTTAAGTCTAATGACACTGCTGGTCCTGCTCACACTGCCCTACCCTATGCTTTGACTTCTTTCTCCTCTCTCTCCAGATAAAATCCTGCGACTTGTGACTGCAGGCCGCCCAACAACCTGCCCGCTGACCCCATCCCCTCCTCCCTTCTCCAGACCATCTCGTGACCTTCTCCCTACCTCACCTCGCTGATCAACTCATCCTTGACTGCTGGCCATGTCCCTTCCGTCTTCAAGAGAGCGAGAGTTGCTCCCCTTCTCAAAAAACCAACACTCGACCCACTGATGTCAACAACTACAGACCAGTATCCCTTCTTTCTTTTCTTTCCAAACCATTGAGCGTGCGGTCTTGAGCCAACTCTCTTGCTATCTCTCTCAGAAGACCTTCTTGATCCAAACCAATCAGGTTTCAGGACTGGTCATTCAACTGGAGACTGCTCTTCTCGGTCACGGAGGCTCTCCGCACTGCTAAAGCTAACTCTCTCTCCTCTGCTCTTGTCCTTCTAGACCTGTCTGCGCCTTTGATACTGTGAACCATCAGATCCTCCTCTCCACCCTCTCCGAGCTGGGCATCTCCGGCGTGGCTCACTCCTGGATCCCTTCCTGACCGGTCGCCTCCTACCAAGTGGCGTGGCGAGAAGCTGTCTCCGCACCACGTGCTCTCACCACTGGTGTCCCCCAGGGCTCAGTTCTAGGCCCTCTCCTTTTCTCCCTATACACCAAGTCACTTGGCTCTGTCATATCCTCACACGGCCTCTCCTATCATTAAGCCACGCGGGACGATACACAACTAATCTTCTCCTTTCCCCCTTCCCCAGGTGGCTAATCACATCTCTGCATGTCTGGCAGACATATCAGTATGGATGACGGATCACCACCTCAAGCTGAACCCTGGCAAGACGGAGCTGCTCTTCCTCCCGGGGAAGGACTGCCCGTTCCATGATCTCGCCATCACGGAAGTTGACAACTCCGTTGTGTCCCACTCCTCCCAGAGTCCGAAGAGCCTTGGCGTGACCCCTGGACAACACCCTGCCGTTCTCCGCTAACATCAAGGCGGTGACCCGCTCCTGCAGGTTCATGCGTCTACAACATTCGGAGAGTATGACCCTGCCTTACACAGGAAGCCTGGACAGGTCCTAATCCAGACACTTGTCATCTCCCGTCTGGATTACTGCAACTCACAGTTGGCTGGCCTCCCTGCATGTGCCATTTAACCCCCAACTCATCCAGAATGCCAGCAGCCCGTCTGGTGTTCAACCTTCCCAAGTTCTCTCACGTCACCCTCCTCCGCACACTCCACTGGCTTCCAGTTGAAGCTCGCATCCGCTACAAGACCATGGTGCTTGCCTTTGGAGCAGCGAGGAACGGCACCTCTGTACCTTCCGGCTCTGATCAGTCCCTACACCCGGAAACGAGGGCATTACGTTCATCCACCTCTGGCCTGCTGGCTCCCTTCCTCTGCGGGAAGCATAGTTCCCGCTCAGCCCAGTCAAAACTGTTCGCTGCTCCTGGCACCCCAATGGTGGAACAAGCTCCCTCACGACGCCAGGACAGCGGAGTCACTCACCACCTTCCGGAGACATTTGAAACCCCACCTCTTTAAGGAATACCTGGGATAGGATAAAGCAATGCTACCCCCCCCACACACACAGCGGAGTCGCTCACCACCTTCGGAGACATTTGAAACCCCACCTCTTTAAGGAATACCCGGGATAGGATAAAGTACTTCTACCCCCCCACCCCCCACCCCACACCGCGGAGTCACTCACCACCTTCCGGAGACATTTGAAACCCCACCTCTTTAAGGAATACCCGGGATAGGATAAAGTAATCCTCTACCCCCCAAAAAAAAAAAAATTTGTAAAGTGGTTATCCCACTGGCTACTTAGGGTGAATGCATCAATTTGTGAGTCGCTCTGGACTAGAGCGTCTGCTAAATGACGTAAATGTGCCCTTGAGCAAGGCACTTAACCCTAATTGCTCCTGTAAGTCGCTCTGGATAAGAGCGTCTGCTAAATGACTAAAATGTAATGTAAATGAGTGGAGAGGAACACAACCAGAGGAGGAATGGAGAGGAGAGGAACACAACCAGAGGAGGAGTGGAGAGAAACACAACCAGAGGAGGAGTGGAGAGGAACACAACCAGAGGAGGAGTGGAGAGGAGAGAAACACAACCAGAGGAGGAGTGAGAGGGAGAGGAACACAACCAGAGGAGGAGTGGAGAGGAACACAACCAGAGGAGGAGTGGAGAGGAACACAACCAGAGGAGGAGTGGAGAGGAACACAACCAGAGGAGGAGGAGAGGAACACAACCAGAGGAGGAGGAGAGGAAACACAACCAGAGGAGGAGTGGAGAGAGAGAAACACAACCAGAGGAGGAGTGGAGAGGAACACAACCAGAGGAGGAGTGGAGAGGAACACAACCAGAGGAGGAGTGAGAGAACACAACCAGAGGAGGAGTGAGAGGAGAGGAACACAACCAGAGGAGGGGGTGAGAGGAACACAAACCAGAGGAGGGGTGGAGAGAGGAGAGAACACAACCAGAGGAGGAGTGGAGAGGAACACAACCAGAGGAGGAGTGGAGAGAGAGGAACACAACCAGAGGAGGAGAGGAGAGGAACACAACCAGAGGAGGAGTGGAGAGGAACACAACCAGAGGAGGGGGTGGAGAGGAACACAACCAGAGGAGGAGGGGAGAGGAGAGGAACACAACCAGAGGAGGAGGAGAGGAACACAACCAGAGGAGGGGTGGAGAGGAACACAACCAGAGGAGGAGTGGAGAGGTACACACAACCACAGAGGAGGAGTGGAGAGGAACACAACCAGAGGAGGAGTGGAGAGGAGAGAACACAACCAGAGGAGGAGTGGAGAGGAACACAACCAGAGGAGGAATGGAGAGGAACACAACCAGAGGAGGAGTGAGAGGAACACAACCAGAGGAGGAGTGAGAGGAACACAACAGAGGAGGAGGGAGGGAACACAACCAGAGGAGGAGTGGAGAGGAGAGGAACACAACCAGAGGAGGAGTGGGAGAGGAACACAACCAGAGGAGGAGTGGAGAGGAACACAACCAGAGGAGGAGTGGAGAGGAACACAACCAGAGGAGGAGGGAGAGGAACACAACAGAGGAGGGAGTGGAGAGGAGAGACACAACCAGAGGAGGAGTGGAGAGAACACAACCAGAGAGGAGTGAGAGGAACACAACCAGAGGAGGAGTGAGAGGAGAGGAACACAACCAGAGGAGGAGTGGAGAGGAACACAACCAGAGGAGGAGTGGAGAGGAGAGGAACACAACCAGGGGAGGGGTGGAGAGGAGAGGAACACAACCAGAGGAGGAGTGGAGAGGAACACAACCAGAGGAGGGGTGGAGAGGAACACAACCAGAGGAAGAGTGGAGAGGAGAGGAACACAACCAGAGGAGGGGTGGAGAGGAACACAACCAGAGGAGGGGTGGAGAGGAACACAACCAGAGGAGGAGTGGAGTGGAACACAACCAGAGGAGGAGTGGAGAGGAGAGGAACACAACCAGAGGAGGAGTGGAGAGGAGAGGAACACAACCAGAGGAGGAGGAGAGAACACAACCAGAGGAGGAGTGGAGAGGAGAGGAACACAACCAGAGGAGGGGGGTGGAGAGGAACACAACCAGAGGAGGGTGGAGAGGAACACAACCAGAGGAGGAGTGGAGAGGAGAGGAACACAACCAGAGGAGGAGTGGAGAGGAACACAACCAGAGGAGGAGTGGAGAGGAGAGGAACACAACCAGAGGAGGGGTGGAGAGGAACACAACCAGAGGAGGGGTGGAGAGGAACACAACCAGAGGAGGAGTGGAGAGGAACACACAAAGTACAAAAAAAGAACCAAATACTTGTTGGTTTTCTTGGAAGAAACCAACCAAATATGTCAATGGAGTAGACATACAGTACATGACCGTAATTATGTGGACAACTGCTTGTCGAACAACTCATTCCAAAATCATGGGCATTAATATGGAGTTGGTCCCCCACTTTGCTGCTATAACAGCCTCCACTCTTCTGGGAAGGCTTTCCACTAGATGTTGGAACATTACTGAGGGGACTTGCTTC